>NC_048898.1:35089479-35165139 GCF_011077185.1 Oxyura jamaicensis | reverse complement strand
GCATTTCAATGAATAGAACAATATTGCTGAAAATTGAAGAAACCAAAACAGGAGCTGTGCAGCATGCCTGTCCAGCTGTGCTGCGTGCCTGCAGTGAGCTGGTGATCACGGAATCACTCAGGCTGGAGAAGACCTCCAAGATCCTCTAGTCCAACCCTCAGCCTAGTACTGACATGTCCACCTCTAAGCCATGCTACTAAGTTCTACATCTGTGTTTCTTGAAGAGCCCCAGGGATGGCGGCTCAACCACTTCCCTGGGCAGCCTGTTCCAGTGCTGCACAGTCTTCTTGGTAAAGAAATTTCTCCTAATGCCCAGCATAAACCTCCCCGGTGCAGCTTGAGGCCATTTCTCATCTTCCCACTGGGGTATTGCTCGATGGGTGGGTGTGGGCTGATGCTGGGCTGGCTGTGGAGCTCTCAGCTGGGGCTGCTGGTGGAGCTGCTGCCCCCGTGGGGACCAGCTATATGGGATGTGGAGCCCAAAGGAACATCACTCCATTTCACATCAGGTGTTTTGTGCCATCCTAACGTAGGTAAATCTGTCACTGTGGGTACCAGAAGATGAACCAGAAACAGCTTTGCAGAAGAAAGACATCCTCTGAGCTGCTGGACATGGCCAGCCACGGCTGGCAGTGGCTGTAACTTCACACCTCACCCAATCCACGCTGAAAAATAGAGGCCTTCTGGAGGTCATTACGAAGTAATGTTCCTGTTGTGGTGGGGAAATAGACCTTTGACTAATGTGGCATTTCTTTGTACATTTAAGTCACAGAAAGGTCCCCTTCCTGAAAGGTTGATCAAGAGAAGTCAAAATACTGTTCCTCTTTCCTGTAAATAAGCGCTGTAGCTTTTGACAGCCTTCATGGATCTAACTTTAAATTTATTCTTTGTATATGCAGTTTATCAAAAGGGGTTAGAAACATCATTTTAGAACAGCGCTTTGTTGCTCTCGGAAAACACGACGTGTAAATAATATTTCCTCAAGCGTTTAATTTATACTTTGGCTTTTGAATCAGACTTTTGAAACCTATCTCTGTGTTTTTAATATACATTCATCTGACTGACCTGAATTACCTGCTCCTGGTGAGGCTTTCTTTGTCTGAGGCTGCTGAAGCTTGTGATGGAGGCAGGAGAAGTTTCTGGGTGGCAGAGCAGGGCTGTGCCCCTTCTCCAGCACCGTGCTCCCTGCTGATGGGACGGGTTGTTCGAGCTGGGTCTTCTGGTCAAAGTCTGTGTTAAATATTCCTCTGGTTCTCAGAGTTGCTGAGGACACTGCTGAGTGCCACAGGGGGACACAGGGCTCAGTGCACTGACAGTGGACAAGCCAGTAAGCATTCATGATTCATGAGCAACTTTGGTACTAAGTGTATTTCTCTGTTAATTTGCTTCTGTTTGCTCCTTTTTTGGTACCTAAATAATGTTTAAAAATGTTTATTAATTTCCAGAAGCAGCTGGAGGCTGGGGTCCAGCTGGAACCCCCAAGCCTGGGGTAGCCGGGGGGGCATGGGAACAGCAAGGTGCATGGGGCTCGCTGGGGGCACCCCGACGGCTGCCGGCAGGGCACGCTGCTAGGACACGTCCACGTGGCGGATCAAGGGAGATGTATAGATTTATTTTTATTTTTATTTTTTATTTTTCAAATTAATCTAGTAGGAGTTGATCTCTTCTTTCATACATTAATCTAGCAGATGCTAATGTCTTTGTTATAGATCTTAGGTACTAGAGATGGCAAGGATATTTCAAGACGGTTTTTACATTATCTGGAAAAGTATATTCTTGTGAAAATATGGTCAAAAGCAAAAAGACACCAATACATTTGAGCAGTACTGTCCCAAGCATGTGATGTGACAAGGGTTTTAGAGCCATATTTTGGCTTTGTTCCTTTTTTTTCCCCCTCCCCTAAAGCAGGCAACTGAGAGCTCCCAGTGTGTAAAGGTACTCCAGCCCCTGAGGGGTTAGGTGCCTGAGTGCTTTAACAGCTCTGTAGGAATGTGGTTTGAATGATGAGATCTACGGATTGGTTTTCATCTTAAATTAGCTATTAAGTGGTGTCTGGCTTCTGTGGGTGAAAAAACAAAGAGGGAGATTGACCTATCCTTTTTTCCAGGCTGGCTGTGCACCCGAGCAGCAGTTTCTGGAAACCCCCCACCAGATTGTTCTCTTTCTCTCAGTAGCACCTAAAGTGAAACAAACGAACAAAACAAAACTTGATAACAGAAGCGATGAAACAATTTATCCTGAAAATTGGAGGCTCTGGCAGCAGGTTGAATCTCTCCTCACGGTCTCGGCCCCGTGGAGGTTGTTTTATCGGGGCGTAGCAGCCGCTGCCCGGCCTTCAGCTGGGGTGCAGGTGACACGGGGCTCCCGACGGCATCGGTGTGCTGCTGTGCCCTCCCCGTGCCCCTGCCTAGCGAGGTGGATAGAAATAACTGGTACAGAGATAACTGTTTTTCTGCCATCAATCTCAAGTCACTAGTTGGGGGGGGGGAAAGGATTTAAAAATGATGGCTAGATCTTCCAGGTGCTCTCACTGTCAGCATATCTCAAGGCAGCTTCTTGCAAACCTCTCTCTCTTCTCTTTGTTACTGAATTTCTTGGTAGTATTTCTCCTGTTAAGTTTATTTTCTGCAGTGTTACTAACAGCTTGTAGTCTTGTGGCTCTGTGGGACGGAGTTTACCCACCCCTTGCAGGCATTCACTTTTATTTACTTTGTCAGAAGCACATTTGGGGCTTACACTTGGAAAGTAAGCATTAACAGGCCCGTGTTTCAAGGAGGTGCTGCACTGGTGTTATGTGAATTTAACTTATTTTTTTTCTCACCTCCTATGATTGTAAATCTATGTCTGCTTTTACCTTAATTTTATCGTAAATGGCTGAAAAAGAGGCTGTATCTATTAAAATGAGACAGTTATAAATACAGTACCCAACAGTGTACGGGCTCCCTTACCCTGCAGCAAGCACTGCTGCGGACGTGGCACAACTGATTGCAGAGTGCTGCCGGAGTGGCACCATCATCTCTACTGATTCCAACCAGCTGCTCGTGCTTAGGCAATGTTCTCCTTTCAGCTTTAAAACAAGAACCCCAGGACTTACCCTTTCTCCTCCTTGGAAGGACCCCCCTGGCGTGCCCCCCCCGCGCAGGTTGGCAGCCCACCCCTGTCCCCTTGCCAGCTCCCGCGAGGCATCGCCCTGCAGGGAGCGGGGCTGGCAGGCAAGGGCGAGCTGCCTCTGCTCCTCGGCACCAATCCTGCTGGGGACTTGGTCCCGTCGGTCTGGAGCCTTTGGGCCTGCCTTGGCTTCGGTCCATCGGTGAGATGGTGATGTTGTAGCCATCAGCAGAACGGCTGTAGCTTGGATAAGCAGGTAAGGACAATACTTTTGTTTGATACAGTGCCTCAAACTGGACTTGCTGAATAAGTCATGCCTCAGATAACTCAGTCCACCATGACTTTTTTGAACAGACAGGGTGCAGAGGGGTGTTGGCAGCTGCAGCGAAGGGCAGCATCCCTCGCACCGCCCCGTTCCCATACCCCTGTGGTTGGGCTCCAGAGCCACAGCTCAGCCCCTGGTAGCGCTGCCCCCAGCTGAAACCAGCCTGTTGCTATACCTTTAATTTTTTGTCTCCTTGCCAGAACGGAATCAAACACTGGGGTTTTATTTGTTTGTTTTTTAGGAAGGGAAGAAATAAAAGCAGACCCGCTATATTTCTGCCATAAACTTGCAGCCTGCCAGTAGTAACTGGCTGGTGGAACTCAGATAATGCTTTTCACGGGTTTGCTTTCTCTCCTGCGTTTACAGCATCTCCATTTCATAGAAGGAAATGGAAATAAGTGCAAATAAGTGGTGAAGCATTTTTAATAAAAGGCAATGAGGTTATGAGGTCAGCACAACAAGGCGTATCTGTCGCTGTTGAGGTGACTGTTGCTGTAGTGTGATGCTGGAGAGCAGCCACGCAGGTCCTTCTGTATCTCTCTCTGGGTCTCAGAAGGACATTGTTGGGTTATTCCTATGGATTCAAACACAACTCTGGTCTGTGCTGTTCCAGCTGACGTCCCCAGGTAGGAGAGCAGGAAATCAATACCTCCTGCTGCGCTCTCTCATTTATTGCGGCTTCATTAGTGGCGGGGGGTTTTGTCTCGTTGTTTTCTTTTGATCACCTGGCGTCAATGTTCCTGGAAGTTTTGATGTTCCATTAATATTGGCAACCTTTTTTTTTTTTTTTTTTTTTTTTTTTTTTTTCCCTTTGCATTTTCCCCGCTGCCTACTTGAGAGGGTACATTGGCTTTTCAGCATCTGTGTCTCCCCATCTGGCTCAGTGAACCTTGGGCAGCACAGCTGTTACCAGAGCAAACAGGTATTTGGGGGTTCAGCGCTTACTGATGGCCAATTTTTCAGTTAGTTGAGCTCTGCGTCCATCCTGTGTCACTGCAATTGCTCCAGTTTTTTAACACCCCATCTATTTTCTTAATGAGAAATTATTTTCCTCCTATCTAAACCCACCTCTTCATTTCACTGCTGGTTAAGGCAGTGCAGGCTCTCTGACACGAGCATCAGGTGACACCGTGGCATTGAGCATCAGCTGTTATTATCGTGCTATCTGGGGACCAGGGTGTTTTAACAGCATAAGGCAGTGTTTTATCTGGCCTGAAGAATCTTTGGTACTGCGATGGAGTGAGAAGAAACAACTGTTTAAGTTGGCACATTTGCTTGATAGCAAGAGGTGAGAGCATCTGGCACAGACCAAAGGCTGGGACCACTTGGAGTAAAAAAATGCTGGGGAAATTCTGTGTTTAATGTGTAAAAGGGCACGGAAGTGCAAACTTATGTGCCTTGGAAATAATATCTCAAATTTGACAAACTTTGGGATGGGGAGAGGGGAAACATTCCAAACATATTGAAAGCCAACACTTTTTATCGGTATCAGCCTAAAGCCAGGGTTGGCTTGCTTTCTTGAGATTTGTTTTTTCCTTCTCTTAAGAGGAAAAGATAGAAACTCGAGTGGCATTGGGCCAGCTCAACTGACAGCTGTCTTCATTTGTATCTGGGCTGTTTTTATCTCAGACCAAATAAAGTGCTATAAACAGATTATACACTGAATTTTGGAAGCTCACTCCAGAGCTGCTGATGGGACGGGGGTCCTGGCGGGGTCCCGTGTCCCCCAGCTTCCAGGTATGCACAGCTGGTGGCACTTGGACGATACCTGGTGTCACCTTGGTGATGTGACTGTAACGTGTATGGAACCCATCTGTCCCTGCATCTGACAACTTTTTTTTTTGTTTGTCCCACTGCTCCATGACTAATTGGGTTATGTTCTGGAATTTTTCTGTGATCTGTTTTCCAGTGTTATTTTTAATAAGATGTCAATATTTTAAAAGAATTCAGAAAACATTTACTTCAACAAGCTGCTCTTTGAAATTCCTCATGCAGTAGCAGCGCTAGTAGTACATTTCTGGGTGTTTTTCCCCCCAAAAAACCCTGTCACTGAGTTGCATGGGCCAAACATATTTATGAAGGACTGTAGTCACAAAAGAGCTGAACGAGGCTGAGCCCTTATAGCCATATAGGTCCTTCCAAAATTCTTGCTGCACATGTGAATGTTCAAGAAATAAAACACAGCCAGAGCATCTCCCCTGTAACATTTCCTCACCTTGTTTTCCAAGCGAGCAGGTTTACCAGTGGAGTAAAATCCCTGCTGATGCAAGACGTCCCTGACTGTCTCTCATTCTGGGCACCATTAGGGAGGAATTGCAAAGCACTTTCACTTGGCATGTTAATATGCTTCTCTTATTTCTGAATTATGAGCAAAATGTACGTCATTATAGGTGCTCTTTTGCTTACCTTCCAACATTAACTTCTTTCCCAGTCTTTCTTTCATTTGTTGATGTGCTACACGCAAAATGCGGAATAGCTCTTGGGCAGCTCCTTAACGTAGGCAAGCCTTGAATGCATGAAACCTTGTTATCCAAGTTGTGGGTAATCTGAAATTCATATGTTTTCCCCCGAATCCAAAATTCATATAGAAATTAAATGTAATACCAAGTGCTGGTTATCTGAGTCCTTCAGACATCCCTCAAGACATACAACTAATCAGGATCACTGGTATGCAGCATTTAAGCATCCTAATTTTATTCAGTCAGGAAAAAATATCATTTAACAATAAAAACCATAGCATGGTAAGTCAGCTGGATCCTTTTAGCAGTCTTTAACATTCTCGTTTTCTTCTTAGCATTTGCCACTAGGATCAGTGAAAGGGATTTGACTTATGCTCTTCTAGATGCCCCTCTTTGGCAAAGAGTGGCAAAATCAAATCTGTAGGTTTAAAAATCAGATCTACCGTTACATTTTCAGAAAGACCTAACATTTTGACAATGATTTTGTGTTGTTTTTAGAAGCTGATGGCAATATGTATTAGTAAGCACACATTATTCAAAGCTTAGCTTTGTTGAATGACAGCTCATTTCACAGTTTACTGAAACTTTGTGTACATCTTTTTAACGCCACGGAGGCGAAAGTAGGCGAGGAGGACAGCACTGGCAGAGCTGCAGAGCAGGCGGAAAGCTGTGTGCTCCCAGAGAACACCGGCAGGAAAACACTTGTGAAAAGGGAACCTGCCTCAGCAGTGCTTGTGCTGGTGACGGGCTGTGGAGCCCCAGCCCCCTAACCAGCCCCTGCAGATGCTTGCTGGCCAGTGCCTGTTCATATAAGCAGATGAAAAGAGGCACCAAACGCTCTCATCTTTACCCTATAGATAGAAAGGTTTGCGAGGTTTCCTGGGGGGGTGGGGGCTGTTCTTATACAGCCCAGAAGGGCCATGTCCCAGTTTGCATCCCTGTGTGCTATTTCTCACGTGCTCCAGCAGTGAACGTGCCTTTCCGTGTATCTGGCAGTACGTTATGATTTCCATGACAGCCTCTGCAGTGACAGAGTTCTGTCTTTTGGTTTCTTTGTTTGTTTATTTTGGTTTAGTATTCTCAGCTCCAGTCACATTAACATAATTTTCCAATCTTTACCACCAGACGTAGTCTGTGACAGACTTGTGTATTAGCAGCTCACTGGGAAGGATGGTACAGATGCAAAATTTAAGAAGTGTGTTATTGTCCTAGACCAAGTGACTTGCGGATATGTTCTGGCTTCTCTTTCTACCATCTCTTTCACTTCTCTAACTCAATATTTTTGTTAAGAGAATATACTGGTACTTTCTGCTCTGCCGGAATTGCTGTTTCTATTACAGGCATCGGAAAGCCATCACCATGTTCTGTTTTCCCCCATCAGGCCTGGACACTTTAACTCCCGAGCCTTAGTAATTCATCTAGACACGTGGGTCCTGCATGCCGCCAAGCACCGTACGTATTGCACAGTGGCGCTCCTCAGCGCTTTATTTAATCCAACTTTTATTCTGTATGTCTGAAATGCAGTGATGTAAAGCAAAGAGCTGAATATTGGAATAACTTACATTAAAGTTCAAGGGCCTGTGGATAAGCTGAGGTTCTTATCAATCTGTATCTTGTTGTCATTTCTATAATCATAATACTTAAATGGGCTGATTATACGTTTTCAAATATAGAAATGTACAATTTCCTGCATGACACTGAGTGAGGGATTTGACCTATTTAAGTCCCAGAAGGAAATGAAGAAAATCTGCATTAGAGTTGTCTCCTAACATCGAGGACCCACGGACCTGCAAAAATTGCTTCTGACTTCAGCTGTTTCTGCATGTCCTCATAGCATCAGGACACCTGGGGCAGCTGAGAGCTGTCACAGCACCAGTACAGCACTTAAAGGAGTGAGAACCCCCGGCCAGATCCGCATGTTCCAGACCCCATCTGAAGTCCATTTATTTATCTGCAGGGAGCTCCATGGAGCCAAACCTCTCTTCCCAGAGCCGTTGCTGAAGGTAATTGTGTTCTGCGCAGGTCCCATCCACCTGCTGCCAGGTGCCGTGTCTCAGGCCGAGCCATATGGTATGTGAGATGCGGAGACGCTGTCAGGGGAGGAAAGCTGTGTGTCCTCAGGCAGAATAAGGATTCCACCTTGGTTTCGGTGGGGTTGGAGCAATGTGCATCATTACCCCCCCCCCTCCTGCTCCCTCTTTGAATAGTACCAGGGCACAGCCTTCATTTTCTGTTGACTTTTTTCTCCTTGATTATTTCCAAAGGGAAAGAAAATGGAATTTTCTGTGGCTGATTTTGGTGAAGGGGAAAAAAAAGGAAAAAATGCTTCATAGTCAAGCTGATATTTCGTTATTATTTTTCAAGCTCCTGAATAGAAAAACTCATGTATTTGCATAACTCTTCAGCTACAACTGTGACAGAAGCACGGGAAGATGGCAAATCTCCAATGCCTGCATGTCGTGGTCTGCGTTCAGATTTTTGTCATCATTCTAAGGAAAGCTCAGTTTCTCAGCACTTACTAGAAAATTTGTGTGGAATACTGCTGGGTTGGAGAGATGTACGTGAACATTTGTGTGGTGGAGATAACTTAATCATGTATAGGGTGGAGTCTGTTTATAAACGACATGAGGGAGAGTTTGAAATCGTGTGTGTGAGCAGATGGTTAAACCGGACACCAAATGTTACTCTCTTTTGCTGTTTACTGCAGAAAACAGAATGGTTTAAAAGTCACATTTTTGTGAAACAATGGAGAAACACATTAATCCTGGATGAGAAGTTATCCTACTAAGAAGAAATGAATCTAGTCAAGTGCCATGACTTCTGGAGACACAGGGGAGAGCCTTGTTGTGTGCTGGGGCCGCTGTGCACACCACTGCCAGAAGACGAGCTGGGCAGGCTCCGCGGGGTGCTGCCGCCCTCCTGAACGCCTCTGCACAACCCGGGTACTTTTGTATGAAGCCTGCAAAAGCACAGTTATTTAACCCAATATATAGCCACAGTACCCGAAGATGCACACCCTGTTTGGGCTGCCCTGGTGTGTGCAGGTGTGTAAGTAGTTGTGCAAAGCCTGTTGCACCCAGGGCCCGACAGCAGCACCTGTGGGACCAGGGAAGGAAATCTGCAGCGACTGCTTCGTAGATGGATAAATGTCACTGGGTACATCTGCTTTGCACCAGGAAACATCGGTCTGCCGTGCACCTAAGCAGCATTTCAAATATCACGATTATAATTTTTAAGTGGGCTTTTTTATACACTGGAAGTATAGATTAAAGACTACTGCATAATTTTCATGGTGCGTTGTAGCTTTTCCTTCTTTCAAAATGCAGAACAAAACTGCTTTAGAAACAGCAAACACCAGCTGAAGGTTCGCATGGTTACACAACCTAATTATAAACATTCAGCGAGCTCCAAAAGCACAGCGCAGTAAATAAATGTATCACACAGCTGAAGAATGCATCCCTTATTGTCAGATATTTAACAGTTTTAAAAGTAATTAAAAGCGAAGTATCTGTTTGAGTCTGCAATTTAGCAGAAGTTTAAATTTTATTTTATAAATTGGAATGTAGCTGAGGATAACCCCCTATGCAAACAATGGCAATGAATATTCAGATTGCTGGAGTTGGAAAATGAGCAATTTCTCTTGAAAAGATAAGCGTAATGATTTATTTTCATTGATCTTATAAATGAAAGGCTACACATGCTAAAGAAATGACATCTCTTGTTCTGTTGTCACAGGCTGTTATGTGGGGACTGCGATGGGGACTGGCCTGCAAGCGGTGGCACGGGGAGTGAATGGACCTGTTAATTCATTAGTCCGAACGCAGCGCAGCATCTTCCCATTCTGTTGTTTGGCTTGAGAAACTAAAGTCCATTTTACAGCTGAATTTTATGTGATGCTGGAGGAGGTATTCTTGAGATAAAAAATATTATCCACCAGAGACTGATATGAGATGATAAAAGCCATTTTATTTATGGTATTTTCAGCTATCTTGTCAGTATAATGTATAGCATCATGGGATTTATTTTAACCTTGCTCTAAGAAGTGGATTTTCCCTATACCTGTCCACTGAGCCATGGCTCTCGTGTGCTGATTTTTGATGCTGTGATTTATGTTCAGCTTTCTGGGTCACAATAGCTGTGGCAACACACTGCATATTACGCCTCTCCTAGAAGTATAACCATGAAGACAGCATCTCTTACTTTAGCACTAACAAGTGCATTTACTTCACATTGCCTCGGGAAGGGCAGAGGACACTTATACCTTGCCTACGTGAGGGCTGCTTCCTGCAGCCACCCGTGCCCTGCAGCCACTGCCTCTGTCAGCTTCTGGCCCGCACCGTGCTTGCAGGGGGAAATGCTTCATGATAAGAAGGGCCAATTCTTAAACACAACCCAACCAACCAATGATTAAAAAAAAAAAGTAGCCACTACATGATAACAATCCCCCTGCCCTTAAAATGAGTCCATCACACTTTTAGGCAACTTGGTGACAGTATTGGCGTAGCAGCACACCAACCCAACTCTGGCTTTTAACAGCAAAGAAATAATAAGTACTGCTTAAAAGGATGACTGCTTAATCATAAAAACCTGCCTCCAAACGTTGAATTCAACGTGGTTCCATTTGTACCAAACTCAAGAATGGAATTTATTATTCAGTTGCAATGAAGCCTCCTATCAAGACATCTTACTCGCTCTCTGGATCCTCTCTCGTCCCTGACCTTTTCCATTTGTTTTCAGAGTTGATGTTGCTTTCAGTGAGTGGATTTTAACTGCTGCCTTTCAAGGTTTAGCAGAGTTCTGTAGAGATAAAATTTGAAAGTCGGAAAAATTAAGAGTCTTACCATAAGAGAAGCAACTTGGAGACACAAATAACAGACAGTTTTTTTAAACTAGTTTAAACCTCCTCACATGTGCTAATGTAAGTGGAACTGGTTCAGAATAACAATCTGCAGGTGTTTTGTTCACTTATTATGTGATACGTTGTTGTTGACATTAAAGGCTATTCAGACCTTATCTAATAGATGAGGACATGTTTTGTCTTTTGCCCCTAATGCAACACCATAAATTCTCAATTATTTAGCTCTCAAATTCTTATGTTTTATATTTTTTTCTTTAAAACTTTGCTTAGAAACATCTGCAGTTTTTGTGAGAGAGCCACTGATATGCTTATTGAATCAAACAAATGATTTAAATCTAAATATATTCAATGAGATATCTGTCGAGTGGGGTGTGGCTGGAGTATGGCAGGGCTGGGAGCACAGTACGTTCGGTGGTTGAGCTGCCTGTGATGACCCCTGAACGATCACCCCATTTTGCATTTCCAGCGCACCAACAAACCGCTGCTGTGCTCTTAGTTACTCCTCTGATGCATGACCTTGATGTAATGGGTACTGGATCCTGCCCATGGCTTCCAGAACTGGAATCCGTGCTCTTCCTACCCCTTACCCCCACAGCTGGGTTGTGCTGAGCTCCTCCAGCCCTACGGGCAGCCTGGGCATGGGGGTGCCAACCAGCAACTCCGATGAAATGCCACTTCATGTGGCAGCACGGCTCATGGTCAAAAGGTGAGACCCTAAGCAGGCACTTGTCCACGTGGGGTGGAGGAAATCAGCCACAGATTCAGCTGGAGGTTTGAACCCTGTCTTGATGTTTTCTCTTTCTCCTGTCCCCGTAAAACCTTTTCTTACTTTGCCCAGAGGAGCTGTGCGTGCCCCATCCCTGGCAGTGCCCAAGGCCAGGCTGGATGGGGGCAGCCTGGGCTGCTGGGAGGTGTCCCTGCCATGGCAGGGGGTTGGAAATGGGTGGTCTTCAAGGTTCCTTCCAACCCACGACATTCTCTGATTCTATGATTTAAAAAATAAAATACAACAGGTGTTTGAGATGCCATTTGGTATATGCTGGGTTTGTCTTAGGAGAAAATATTCAAATGCCAGAAAAAATAGAGGCCAGGGCTGTGTTTATTTTAACTGGTTGGGCAGGCTGAGGCTTCATCCCCAGCCCCTCTCCAAGCCAGCACGCTGTACTGGCACGCTGCTCCCCTGCCTTGTGAAATCGTGCCGGGGGAGCGTGCCACTGGGAGCGCTCTCAGTGCTAGGAAATCCTGTTTGTCTTGACATCCGCCAAAATGCTTGCTTTCTGCCTGGTATTCCAGTATGTACACACAGAAACTGCAGGGCAAATTGAATTTCCAAAGTAGTTTGCTTGTTTTCTGTGATTATTAACAACAAGCCGATGAGTTTTGTTTTTTTTTTTTTTTGTTTATTTACTGGACATCTGCTGTGCATTTCCCTGCTTTATCTGGGCTCTTAAATTTTGTTTCCTTATAGGTTAAGATGCTTACAAAAAAGACTAACCTTACAGGTTTTGTTGTTGGGTCTTTGCAAGTCTTTGAAGGATTATGTAGACTATATTTTATTACTGCCTAACAGAACTTACATCCTGCTGCCATGCTGAGTGTCACTGCCACATTTAGAGTTATTTACTAACACTATTTATCTCACTGCATTGACCTAATTATGTGCAGGCTTCTCATTTAAAGGAAGCACTTTTGCACTTTTCATCTCTTTGCAGCGTTTCTTTAACCAGTCATTGCAATGCACGAAATACGTACGCACTGCATGTTCTGAAGTGTGGGTGTTTTGCCATGGGGCAGCATGATTGATCTGCCTATCTGGTCCCACCTCCCAGACAGAGCTATTCTCTCTGCCTTGCAAGAGAAATAATAAAGAAAAAATTGAATTAAGGATTTAAGTGCAAAGAAGTTTGCCTCTGGATCCAAGCACTTAAAGGGAATGCATCCATCTTGAATTTTACAAGATACAAGAAAGCTGATTCTCCTTGAAGAGCCTTGCAAAAGTTTGCTGATGAGTTATGGGCGTATCTTCTCAAAATCAAGCCTGTTCCAAGCAAACACGGTGACTGCCTCACCAAATAATGTAAGAAGATGAAGATTCTTTACCTGGGCTAAATAAGTACGTGCTCAACTACTCGACCAAGACGTGACTGCTGCTGACCTAACAGCACCACTATGTAAGACTGGAGGTTAGTTTGCATTTCCATGAGATAATGAAAAAAACGGTAAGCCAGCAGCTCGGTAAGCACTGACTTTACATTTCCTGCTTTTTGTGTCATAATGTTAATGCTATTTTAGATTCGATTTATCTATTCAATTTCTTCCCAGTGATATGGTTAGTAGGTTAGCATTTGAATGCTGAATCTGCCCTGGCAGCGGATGGCATTTTTTGGATTGTCAATGCACAAATAGGAGCAGTAACACTGCTGTTTTCATTTTTGTATTCACTTTGTTATATTGTAATTGACACTATGCCTTAGGCATGGCATTATCTTATTTTTTGTTGTTGCTGTTTAATAGAATAGAATTCCTGACAGGTTTCGCCTATGGATTTTACTACTTGTCATTCATCTCTCGTAGTTTGCTTAAATATCGCAAAGCACGGTTAATTGTAACACAGAAACGTTACAGTACCTGTGGGTTTACTTGATTTCTTCATCTAAACGTGGATTAACAGCAAGAGGCTTCATCAGTTAAGAAGAGGTCTGAACAAGAGTGTAGGCTAAACGTGCTGAAGTTTCTATCTACATCTGAATTTTCACTTATGAGTAAAGGAAAAACTTAAGTCATTTATGTTTAAAAAGAAAAAAGCATTATTTGTATCACATCTGCATGTGGCAAATGTGAGTTTTGTAGTTTTTGGTGAAGATGTAAAAACTTGAGTAATCAGGAGCATTGGCAACAACTGGGGACTCAGGAAAAGAAATGAAATCAAATAGGTCAAACTGTGGAAGACAGAAAGTAGGAAAAGCCCCACTTCCCAACCTGTTTTGGACAGGGGCTTTGTCCATAGTGATTCGATGGAATGCTAACCATAGAATCACTAAGGCTGGAAAAGGCCACCATGTAACTGATGGCAGCAGAGCTGGACTTTGGGTGTTTTTTAAAGCTTTTAACTTGGGACTGTGAGAAATGAGAGATCACATTTATCTGTCTGGCAAATTTGTTTATTTTATTTGGAATCTATCCTTGCATTTAAGTATTTAATTAATATATAAAGTAGTTTATTTATATATATAAACTATATATAATAAAGTGCTGTATTTATATATAAGTAGGGTTTTTTTTTGCCTGATTGCTGCAGTAATTATTATTTCATTCATATGAAGAATCAATAGCTAAAGCTTTAACTTTCAAATCCGGTTTCCAAGCTTTGTATAATTTACTCTGCTTATTCTGGTTTCTCAGAAATGGGATATCTTCTTTAAATGCTCAGAGCCAAAAGCCATATTTTATTGAGTCACGAATACACGTTCAGAGTACTCGGCAATACTGTGTCATACAGATAACCTTTCTATTTTAACAATTTTCCACCAGGTTGTTTCTATCCGGGTAGCTAGAAATTTCAGGATTTGCTCGTTTTTCCCTTCTGCCCTAAGATGATGAGTTAATTTTGTTCTAATAAGCCTGTCCTTTCCAAGGCTTAGAGTTGTGCTATCTTTTTGAAAAGATAAATTATATATATATATATATATATATATATCCTATGTATTAAAGAAACCCGATGCGGTAAAAGAAGTTCCTTGCTCTTCAGAAGTGTTGGTGCTCACCTGCTGGTTTGAGTCGCATGTAAAATGCTGGATGCCTCTTCCCTTGGCTGTGCCTCTAGGGTTACTGCATGCTTTCCAAACACTTTTGTCAATTTTTAATGTCAAGGGAAAGCAAATCCAAAGAATTGAGTGGTCTCACTTTTCCTTTCTCTGTCCTGTGATTATGTAAATGTAATGGAAGATGTTTTAGTATAGTTTTTGAGGTTTTGTATGATTTCAGGTTTAAAAAGGATTTATATATTTTTTTTTTCTTCAGCCCACAGGAATTTTCTAACTCTTATTCTTAGGCCTGTTGTGCTGGCATAACACTGAAATTATGTTGTCGTTTATTTTCTATGGGGTTTGCATTATACATCTCATTTTACTGTGAGCATACATCAGCTTTTACTGAGCATGGCTCCAAAGCAAATTTTTCTTCTGGTGTGTCAGTTTGTTGTTTACTTAGTGCCAATTGTGGTTTTACAGCACACTTTGCCAGTTGCCCTTTAGTTATATTTTTAGGGGGTTGTCACGTATTTCACAACAACTTTTTTTTTTTTTTCCTGTGTTGCTTAGAGAAAGGTTAAGTACATTCTTGATTACTCAGGTATTTCTTTTTTTTTTCATAGTACTGTTAAATTAAATGCATATGATTTGTTGCATGGCTTGAGTATCAAACGTACACACTACATTATTCTTCTACATTGAGTTGAAGCTGGGAATTTTTAGAGAGTAAATATATATATGCAAATTACCTAGACTGAGAAGACTTTCTAGATTTTCAGTTTGCAGAAGCTGCATTTATTCCTTTGGAAATATATCAACAAAAAGACCAAAACCTCTCTGGTTTGAAAACGTTCCCAACCTAAAGTTACATTCTTCATTCTTCTAGTTAAGCAGGAGTTGCAAACGGGCGAGGAGTCTGAGTGCTATTTATAAAGAATTTGTTGTGCTGTCAGTACAACTGGGACATCCGACAGAGCCCTCTTCCTCTCGAGGAACAGAGAGGCGTGAGACCCCCCACGACCTCCAGGATGGTGGCTTACCTCCCGGGGCTGCAGGCGAGACAGAGCAAGCTGCTGGAAGGAGAGATGACCTGCCAGGAGCGTGTGCGTGGCTGTGGTTAATTTAGGATGAAGTGTGTGAAGTTTGGATTTCATTGGGTCTAAATATGCACATCTTGTTTCCTCTTCCTGTAGGTAATAGAGTGATGATCTCGGGACACTGCTCGGAGAAGGGGATGCTGAACTTGAGAAATTTTAACGTTCCCAGTATGTGCACATGTGTTCAGACCAGTTATGTGATGAGCTGTATCTCAGGCAAGGCACTTCTTCTTTAATGCTCTCTTGATATAATTTGATAATACATAATTTCATAAGGTACAACATAAGGATTATTTTTAGTTTAAGACTTTGGTAAGTTAATAGGGCCAGCTTTTGTTCCTATGGGATTTATTCCTAAGGAGGTCAATCTCGGTATGTTTTATGTGCTGGGGACTGTATGCTGAGAGCACAGGAGGTGAACTCTGTAAGCACCAGCCCAAATGGCAAATCTCCTTTCCATCAGTAGCAGCCATTCTGCGTCCCCCAGCCCACAGGGAAAAGCTGGGGTGCTGTGGCACAGCTCTGGATCTGTGCCACCAGGAGAAGACCTCGTAAACCTCCCTGACAAACATCTCGTCGGTCCTGTGGGCCTCATGGGCAAGGTAGGACTCCGCTGGAGGCTGCCTGGCTGGTGCCTGGTCTGACCTCTTGCCATGGCTGAGGCCCCCTGAGCTCTGCTGCCCACGGGCCCCTGGCTGCTTCGACGGCTTCCTTGGGAAGCAGCATGGCTCAGGAGCCAGTGGGCACTGACTCCGCTGGGGCTGCTGTCAGCATCGCACCTTCACCCTTAGCGACAGCACAACCTGAGGAGGGATTTCTGTCATCCTTCGGCCCTGCCATTGGCACTCTGGGTGTAAATCACCACGGCTGCAGTTCTTCAGAAAGCAGAAACTTGCCTCCCGTTCCTGCGGGTGAGGGGGTGCAGAGGGCCCGTGACCCAGGCCTGGTTTCTGCTGGGAGCGGGCACACCGACGTGATGGATGGCGCCGCGCAGAGTGCGCCAGCTGTCCCGCTCCGAGGGCTCTCAGAAAGCTGCCGTGTGTGACAGAACAGGCCACCAAAACTGTAATTAGTCCTTTTCCCGTTAAGTAAGGAAATTGCAAATTTTACGCATTGTTTTATAAACAAAACCCACATACGAGTGAAATGAGTTATTCCGTATGTACCATTCCTTTTGCACACCAAACAGGGGCTCGTTTATTATCATACTTCTCATGACTTGACATTGTTCTCTTGTTTACTTTTGCCTAAAAATATGTCCTTGCTCTGCTGTAGCAATTTCCAGGTTCCTTAATTTGTTTTGTTTGAAGCGTTTTTCTGGCAGTCACATACTACAGCATGATGATGGTATAGAAGTTATTTAGCAACTAATTTAAATGAAAATAGACATAATTTAAATAGACTGAAATGTCTTTAATACTATTTTTAAAGACTAATGGAAATGCTATGCTGGCTTGCGCAGTGCGGTGTTGAATACAAAATAAACAGAATTGTTCAGATGCATTTAGATGATTCTTTCAGCCCTTCATGGGGTTGTTTCAATGCTGAAAAACTCTGCAGTGATAAGATTTATCAAAGGAATTGTGAATCGCTTTGATACAAAAGAGATATTTATTTCACTGCAGGCTTGCTTTTCCCTGAGGAGATGTAAGTGTTTTTTCTTTTGCTGAAATATGGCTTTAAACAACTCCAGCGCTACGGCACAGGACGGAGGGTGACCGCGTGCATCCCTTACACGGCTACAGGCGGCTGTGCTGGGGGCATTCAGGCTGCACAGGAGCATCCCCAGACACCGACATCGATAGTGGAGATGGGGATTATTATTTATTTTATTTTTAATTTAAGAAACAGCTTTGTTCTTTCTGAGTCCAGAGTTTGAGAAGTATCCAAGGCTTCCACAAGCGTGAAGAGGAGAGCTGCGGTTTGTCCTCACCCTTTCTTCCCTGGTGCCTATCTGGTAAGTTGGGGAAAGTTTAAGAAGGGTTTGGAAAAAGAATAGAAAAAAAAAAAACAAAACTCACACAGTCCAAAGTTTTCATTTCCCAGTTCCTGGTGAAACAAATGAAGGTGAAAGTGAGTTCAGGAGCTGTATTCCTGAAACTCATGCTCTAAACGACAGTGAGTGCCTGTGCTCGCTCCGAGCAGAGGTTCCAGTGCCGGTCTCCTCCCACGTGTACTGAATCCTTCCCCGATGGTCCATCGGTGTGATGGGGAACGCGGGCAGTGGGTGCCGCAGTCCGGGCAGGGCCAAGTGCCCGTGCTGCCCCTCAGCACCACACTCAGCCCGGCTGAGCACTGCTTCCCTGCCTTGTCTCCTGCCCACGGGCCCTTCCAGGCAGCTTGAACATGGAAATCGCAATGATTCCCTGCTGCCCTGCCTTTGCAAGATGTTTCCCCACCTGCCCTCCTGGCAGTGTAACGGGTGGGGAGCACAGGAGGGTCCTTTGTGCTCTGCTCTCCCCCCGTCGTGGTGTGAGCCCCCTTCCCGGGGGCAGGTTTGTCTCTGGGTCAGGCACCAGCTGCAGCTTTTCAGGGGTGTGCGTTGGGTTTGGCACGGCACTGACTGCATGAAGACATTCAAGTTTCAGACCCAAAGGCACCCAAAGTTACCTGTTATTGCTGATTAAGAGCTGCAAAGCAGATGTGACTCCTCTGGCTTCAGGGCAGACAAGCGGGTGCCAGCAGTGAGTCCAAGGGCAGCACTGGCGCAGTGGCAGCAGCACTCGATGTGGTGTCACAGAGAGGCATCACACCCTGCCTTGGGCAGGGGGTGGGGAGCACTGAAATGTGGTAAATGCAGGAGTATGGCAAACTGTCCGGCGTGGGCAGCTGAAATCCGCCCAACCCGCCTGTTTGCTCCGGCCGGGCCTGGGCCCGAGTTTGTCTCTGCCACGGGGAACAAACTTGGCCCCGCGTACACGTAGGTATTAAATAATGGCTGCTGTAGAAGTTAATTTGTGTGACCCGTGCTACTTAATCTTATTGAATAGCTGCTCCAGCAGCCCAGTCCTGGTGCTTTGCCCCTGCCTGGCACCTGGGGCTGACAGCGTGGGAAAGGCAAACTGCATTAAGGAGGCAGCATCAAGCTGTTAAAAGAAAGGTGTTTTTATTTTTTATTAAAAAAAAATAATAATAAAAAGTAGCATAAACTAGAGGCATTGAGAGTTTAAATTTCCTTCTGCTTGTTGTTAATGCATTTTTGCACTTCTTCCTGTATAAGAAGATTGAAATTCCTACCAGAGTAGTATTGGCATAATACAGTAAAATCAGACTATTGCAACAAGTCATTGTCATAGAAGATTTAAAAGCAGAAAATGAATGCGGTTTGAAGTAATGTAATTACAGTTGACAGTGCAGTACGTGTGGAATTCAAAAAAATATTCTGCTTGTTTATGTTTTCCTCATATGAATGTGGTTTTGAGGTAAAAAAAAAAAAAAAAAAAAAGAGAATATAAAAAGTCTAGTGTTCCTAAATTCAGCTTTTCCTCTTTTCATTCCTGAGTAACTCTGAATGTTGCTTAATTAAGCATAGAAATAAGAGGTGTGGCAAATGGAAGATGCAGCATGCAGCAGTCAACTTCTTACAGGCTGCAAGAATTGGACTTTTTTCCACAGGTAGCTCCACTTTTATGTAGCCAGGGACATTTGAAGAGCTATCATGCTTAGACTTCTTGGTTGGAGGAAATTTTTAATTTCGTCTTTAGGAATATTGTATAGTGTAAATTAATAAATGTCGGTTTCCTAGGTTGGATGTCTCAGCTTCCCAGCATCACCCAACGTGTTGTGCTCCTCGTCTGGTGCTCTGACATCACTCATAAAGGTTATAAAAGCCTCAGGGAACCCAAACTGAGGTGAGTCCTGCTGAGGAATTACAAAATGACTTTTTAAGGTGGTATTTAAAGCATCGTTCCTATTTCATCTTTGCTTTGTATATCAGACAGGCCTGCCTTGCAGCTGCTCAAGCAGCACCGGGTGCATGTGAACCAGGGGGTTATTTCATGAAAACACTCCGAACTGAATAATGTCTGTTTTAAGGCCAAATTGAGCTGTTTGATGTGAGATGAGATCTCTTGGGAGGGTGCAGAGCCCATGGGCTGGTGGCTGCAGTAGCTCCCCGCTTCCTGACTGCTCCTGCTGAAGAAGAGGCATGGCAGGAGGACAGTGGGAGGCAGTAGATAACACCCCAATCTTCATTTTCCGTGTTTCTCCCACTTGATTTCTCAATTTCTGGTCATTTAGATCTCTCTAGATGGTTGCTACTGAATCAATGTAATGATAATTTTAGTTTACTTGCACGTAAAATTCATAAAAACATTGATATCTGTCTGGCCAACATACATTTATTAGGACGAGGCATCCAATTTCTAAAAGCGATGGTCTAAATTGACTTCAGAATTTCAGAGCTGGGTGTGAATTATTTGCAATAATTTTCAGTACTTCAGGTTTAGTATCTATAGCCCTGTTTACAATTTAAATGACTGTAAGGAGAATCCAGTAATAGACACTAAAGTGTCTCGCCTAATTTTTAAAGCTCTGTATACATATGCATAAGGCAGGGTGACGGAGATGGAGAACGACAGTGAGGAGGAGGGAAATTTCTTTCATTTGCTCTCTCTGTGATGTTTCCTCTTATGGTTTCAGACCTATTTCTTTCTCCATCTCTCCTTGTCCATCCACAGATGGGGGAATTTTTTTCCACAGTTTTGTGATATCAGAGCCAGCTGTAGGGTATCAGCAGCATTCACAACTTATCCACCTAGTATTTTTATTTTTATTCTAAAGGCATGAATTGCTAATCTTTCTTTTTTTTTCTGGGTGATAAGTTTTAGTTTGTTTTGGGTACCTCAGAAATGGGAATGAATTTTGTTCCTGTTCCTCTGTGCCTAACAACGTGTGGGAGTGGGTGTATTTGTCTTCATTTTAGAAGTGTGCTTTTTTTTCATAACCACTGAGTTTTACCAGGAAGAGAGCCAGACTCCACAACCAACATTAACAGATTTTATTAGTTGTTTTTACTCACTAAAAAATACCCAAATACATCTTTTGACCCAGTGTTTTCTCTCTGGGGAGCCTGGCAGCCCCCAGCTGTGCTGCTGCTGCTGGGGGACTGCCGGGCAGCTGCGGGGCATCACCGCCTAGGTCGGGAGCAGCTTCATGAGTATTTCCAAATCAGCATTAATTCCTTTTACGTGTTGTAAGCATTGCTCTGTTTGTCACCTTCAATTTAAATGAAATACATTGTCGCGTGATCCTGCTGGCTAGAATTTGGGTTGAGGTGAAGGGTGAACTTTCCTAACAACCCTCCCAGTTATGAACCTCGATCTTGCAGAAATGACCGGAATTGTATTTCAAGTACTTCCTGGACAAAAACACTTTAAAAAAAATATATTTTTTTTTTCAATTTCATTTCTATTTCTTCTCTTTGGAGTAAATTCAAAGGTGCAAGAAGAGGAGGAACTGCTAAGGTTTACGTGTCGGATAAGAAACTTGAAAGAGGCTTGCGGGAGCAGTCCCGGCAGCCTGAGGGCTGCTATGTAGGCCAGCTTCCTTTCTGCCTCTCTCAAGCAATTGGGGTGAGAATGGTTTGAAGGATAAAAATAGAAACATTTCACAGCTTCCCCTGCACTTCAAGCCTCCTTACATTCCACGGGTATCCCGGTGCGGCTCTGATTCCTGCAGCTGAAGTCGCTGGGCATGGCCGGGCAGTGCTGTAGTCCCTCACAGCAGCACACAGCCTCTCATGCTGCGGGCAGCCACGACGGTGGAGCTCCACATGCGAGGGATGCTCCAAGGGCACGCACGTCTCCTTGGCGTTTTTGCTCCCTTTCTCTTCTTTTTTTTTTTTTTTTTTTTTTTTTTTACAACAAACAGGGGAGCCAATGCTGCACCAACACAACGCGTGGAGCACAGGCACGTGCCTCAACTTAGAAATATTTTAAAAATCACATTCCCCTCCTCTCCTCCATCAAGTGAAATTATCTCAAAACCGTTTTTATAATATCACAGATGCTTCTTGTAAGCTTCCCAATGGGCGGGAAAGTCCCTGGCACATACAGCACTCACGTCGCTCTGCAATTGAGAGTTTAGTCAAAAATATTTTTTTGAATTTTTTTATTGGCAGTACTCAAAGCTTTTTTAAAAGGATGATTTATTCAGAGATGCGTAAATAGATCTGTAAGTTGGGCTGTTACAGCTTCTTTTCGAGTTTCTGTGCTGTTCTCTGAATTATTTGTTGTAAATCTTAGCAAATTTTGCTTCCATCCAGAACAGTGTGTTGTATTAAATGAAGCTCAGGTAAATCACGTTTTTCCCTTCAGTCCTGTCATCCAGCTGGATTGACTGCTTGTTCAATCTTCATGTCTGAGAGAAAGGAAGGAAAAAATGATTAACAGGAAAAAACTTTATATGTTTTGTAAGAACAGATAATTTCTATAATAACTTTTGGTTACCTTTGTGTCACAGCAACAGCTGAGTCGTGAAGGCTCGGGGATCATTCCCTGTGCTGCACCTGTGGCACACACTGGAGGAGGCTGATCAGGAGGAAGACATCTCCTTGGCAAGATCCCTCCTGCTCGGCACCCACGGGCGGGGAGCTCTGGGTGTGCTGCTTCGTTATCTGCTGGCTTGCCTTACCGGCTGCTGGAGGTCTGGTTGCCCACAGTTATGGTTTCGTGCATGGCTATCTTTCTCCAATTTATCTTTCAAATAATTAGGTTATTAATATCATTGCATGATTTCACAGTTTTGTGAAATTCATAGCACAATGTGGAAATCCCTGGCTTTCAAACAGCTTGACTTCTGCCAGTGACTGGCTGTCACACCCCTATTTTATTACGGGGAAAAAAAAAGTTTGCACTACCCAAATGTTATCACCCTTTGGAGATCAGGGAGAAGGCTGATGATGAGGCAGCACGGGTTTAACTTGCGAGGTGTGCCCAGCTCTCTTCCACGCCAGTGGACAGCCCTGGAGGGCAGCAGCACTTGCACTACACCTGCTCTTCCCAGAACTCCCAGGGGAAGAAGAGATCCCATCCTCCCCATCATCACGCCGAACACAGAAGTACGCCCTGTGAGATGGCTTATGAAAGTGGATGGGGAGGCTAAAAATTCCCCCCACGTCTTGATTAATAGCTGAACACAGTTCTTAAGAATTGCCTACCTTGCAGAATGGACGAGATTTGCCATTTGGGACCTATCCAACCCATTATGCCCTGTTCAGACGATCACTCAGCATGCGCTGCTGGAGCTACTCCATCTAAAAAAGCTGCTGGTCTCCATCACTTTTCTGACAGGTCGCTTAGTGACCACGCCACTCGTGTACTTTTTGGTTCAAAATAGCTCCATCTTTCTACACCCGATCTTTTCAAAGACTTTCCAAAGCTTATCCATCAAGACTTGTCTCCCTCTTGGGGCTCTAACTACATCTTCAGTTTTCATATTGTCCTCAACGCTGTGCAGAAAGAGCATCCTGGGTGGCAACAATGTCAGCTGTGGGAGCTAGCTGAGCAAGCCTAATGGTGCCCCTGTGGTAGGCAGCATTTGCAAAGATAACACTTTTCTGAACCTGTGTATATAAACGTATATACATACTGGATGGACAAGATATATATATACATATTTTGGAGGGACCTATGAAGTGCGTGATACCTACCACCTCTATTTTTTCCAGGTCTCCATCCATTATAACAAAACAAAGCTTTAATTCCTCAGCTCCTTCAGCAGCCCCGTCCCCCTCCTTCAAGGGTGCAGCACTTTCAAGCTTCCTTGGGACTGTTCATTTGTTTGCAAAAGATCAAAAGGTCAACCAATTTCAGCTCAGTGAAGCTTCAAGTGAAGCTTGAATCATGCATAAAATTTTGCTATTTTCAAGCTAACAAACTTCTCCTATGAGGATATTTTGCTCACTTGAGCAGAAAACAGGCTGTGTTAGCAGCTTTTCTGAGCAGTGCTCTGATAACAGATCAGCGGATGGGCCTCCAGACCTCCCCTGGACGTAACGCCAGCTTCGTGATCTTGTGCTGCCCTGAAAGGCCGCCCACAGATGTGCTCCCCATTATTCAGCAATTGCTTGGATCACAGACAGGGAAATGAGCGTGCACGCAACGGCTGAGAGAGCTGTGCAGTAACAGGTTTTCTTTAAGAAGTGCTATGCACATAAACAAGATTTTGAATATCTGCTGAAGGTCCCCAAACCTTCCAAAGCCAACAGAGCAGACAGGGTCCCTCATGGCTCCAGTGCCTGCGCAAGGACACACGGAGTCTGACTCCCTCCTTCCCTGTCCCAGTGGCTGTGCACACCTTGATGGGACCTGGCAGGCTGAATGCACCCTGAATGTTCCTACTTGCTGCCTTAGGGAAAGGTAATTCCCAAGGAAAAATAAATAAAAATAAGATTAAAAAAAACTTTCTTGCCCATATGGACTTTTAATATGTGAATATAGACTTTGGATTCTAAGCAGCTCAGCCAGGGAAAAATTAGTTGCACCTCTAATAATCAGATTGTGCGAGTTTATAACCTTCCTCGGGCAGGAGTGCAGTGTTATGGAATACATCTTTAAACAACAACACATTTTGGATGGGCTTTTGCACTCTATGGCCATGAGCTGGGAAGCTTTGCTAGATGAGCAGAGGGACAGCCCAGTTTGGTATGGGCTCTGATGGAGACTTGTCCAACTCGAGGCCAGACACTGCTTATAGCAAAGGAACGCAACAGTTTGAAAAAGCAGTTGTTTTTCTGTGATTCTGCAGTTTTTTAGTGTGGGGACTGACAGCAGAGAGTGACGATGAATTACGGGTGGGACTGCCGTACCTGAGACAGCCGTCTGAGCAGCAGCCACCCACCCACCTGCCTTCTGCAGAACACCCTGCTGGCAACGGTTTGAAAACCAAACCTCTAATCAAGTGTTAAGCCATGACCTTTGCCTCTTTGCTCGAGGACTTAGTGCTGTGGTTTGGACAGCTACAGGCAGCAGTCATACCGGATACAGGAGATAGCACGGGACACACAAGAGAGGCATGATGAAGCAGGATTAATCTATTAGAGTATACAAGGATTAATCACAAATGTTAGTTTGCAGCTCTTAAGTGTATGTCCTGAACGTTGAAACCAGAATCTTTCAGCAAGCGTGGATTTGTGGAAACAAAGCCCTTGCAAAGTGGAAAGCAAGCAAGTCTCCCTGCCTGTCACAGCTCCATATCACTTGTCACCCATTCGTGGGGAGTGAGGGGAAATGAAAGCATAAATGTGTGGTGTTAAACACTGATGAGGCTTAAAAGAAAATGTTGCCAGCTGAATAAAGTAGGCTTCACAATAATGTTTTGCAGGAAGTTGTTAGTTATGCTTTCTGTGGGTTATTTCTGATCAGACCTTTAGTCTAACGGGGGATGAAGCCTACAGGCTCTCTGCCATTAGCTTTAATGAAGACAGATTTCCACGTAGATATGTGTGTTGTGCTAAGCTGCACGTTGTTGTACAGCCCTGGAGGAGAGGAGGAGATGCTGCCGCTGGTCCCCTTGCCATGCTCGGGGAGCACCTGGGCTGCCTGGTGGGGAGCTGGCAGGGGCTGGTGTCCTGCTTCTGCACGCAGGCTGTCAAAGAAAGCGGCTGAGCTCTGCGTGGTCCGACCAGGTCTGGGTTGTTGGCTTTGCTCTGGGGGATTTAGAGCTCCCTGAACCACAGGTTTTCCTCTGTGCACTGCTAGGGAGGGTGAGATCAGCCCGGGCTGCAGAGACAGGGGACAGAGGGATGCTCCAGCGGCATGAGGCTTTCCTGTGGAACATTTGTAATGGGGGCAAACTGACAGGTGGGGCGCCCAAAATATGCCTGAAATAGGAGACGCTGTGGGATATACCATGGCTGCTGAGCAACTGAACGATGGCACAGCTGAAAGGAGCCGTGGAGCCCTACAACACCTGCATGGGGTGCCAGGGGAGAGGGCAGGGAAGCTCGGCCTGCCCAGCGGATGGGGCATCGGGCTGGCGGCGCTCCTCTGCCCCCAGGAGCTGAGTGAAGGAAGCGGTGAGGCCCAGGCCCAATGTGACCCCGTGGGGACTCAGCACGCCGGCACTGCTCTGCTGCTGTCACAGCCCTGCGGTGCCACCCGCCCCGTGGGCTGCCAGCAGCCTGCTGGACGCCAACATGGCCCTGTCTGCAGGGCCCAGGCCTCCGAGCACCTGGGAGCCTCAGCGACCAGGCAGGGAGGAACCCAAGGAGAGAGGGGATGGAGTCGGAGCTGGAGGAAAGCGCCGTGCCTGCCGGGACTGACAGAAAGACACCCGTTTTGTCTTCCGACGTGGAGTTCAGCTCCAATGAGTTTCCTCCGTCTCTTTAAGGGTGCTTAAGTATGGCATCGCAACACAACTACATGCTAGAGTAAGATAAGGCACACAATTTTCTTAGCGAATAGCAGCATTATCTCTTTTGATTAAACCCCAATAGATAGCACACTGTATGTAGGTATGTGTTTAGGCAAGGCCTATGAATTTTAAGTCCTATCACCTCCAGAATCACACATCCAATTATTGCAAAACAGCAAGTCCTTGGAAACTGGCGTCTAGCCAACACTAATGAAAAATGTGTAGCGTGGGGAGGAAATGCTGAAAAATTGGAAGTGCTATGCTTGTAGCATCGCTCCTCGAACTGGAGGAGCTACACACGTCGCCCCTCTCAGGTGTGCGTTTGCACTTTGCCTCGGTCAGATGGCACCTAAGGACGGACGCTGCTCTCCGGTGAAGCCTGCCCTGCCTGCAGTGCGCTGCATGCCCTAGTGCAAGGGCAGAGGCTCTTCGAGCCATCAAGATGCAGTCTGTGTTTGCTCAGCGCAGAGGGCGGCTGGGCAGAGCTGTGCTTTGGGGCAGTGACACGTGCCGAGTGAGAGCTGCCCCGCGCCTGTTGCCGCTCGCCTGAGCTCCTGTTTTTCACAAGTGCCCACCGGTCTCTTCTGGCTGCACCTTTGTTTTTTGCCATGTTTGATTTTTCTGCTGGTTTAAGCAGAACACAATGGGATTTTGAATTCTGGCTATTTTTTAACCTTTGAACAAAAAATAGGGTTACTTACCAAGAGGACTTTTTCCAAGTACTCTCATACCTAGTTCCTAATCAAGTCAGACAAACAACAAATGCAAAACTACACCAAAAGCATTTTTATATTTCACGTCATAGTGCCTTTAAGGATACATCAGTAGTGTCCACACACCTGAAGTGAGACGAGCTTGTTTCTCATTAGCACACCGAGCCACCATGCTGCTGACATGCTGAGGAAGGGGCTCCGCACCAGCAGGAGCCGAGCCCCTGGTGCTGGGCTGGGCTGGCTCAGGTGTGAGACGTGCCCCTACCGACCCCTGTGGGGCCTCTGCTCGGTCAGCTGCAGTT
Organism: Oxyura jamaicensis; assembly: GCF_011077185.1. Taxonomy (NCBI): domain Eukaryota; kingdom Metazoa; phylum Chordata; class Aves; order Anseriformes; family Anatidae; genus Oxyura; species Oxyura jamaicensis. The sequence continues at coordinate 35,138,172 of NC_048898.1, read as the reverse complement.
GTACCAGCGTGGCCAAAGGGACAGGATCTGACAGTCTCTGCATATGCAGCCACGGAAATTTAATTGCATTTTACAGATTATTTGTATTTGGCAAAAGGCGTTGACAAGAACACATTGCTGAAGACTGATGTTGGATATAAACAGAGCATTGCTAGTGAGGAAACACGCTGAAGTGTTCAGAGCTGGTTTTGTTTGGAAAAATACTGCACAACTGAAAGCAGATCGGTAGCTCATAACATGAAAACTGACAAAGAAATTGACGTTTTTTGTAGATGCCTTTAGCTGCATAATAGATTTAAATAGAGGCTGTGGTTTTGGTTTTGCCTATTTTCCTTTAAATTAGAGTTTAAGGTGCTCAAGTCCCTATACGTGACTGCTGTTCTTGTTCTGTTGGTGGTGGCTCCATTCGGTGCCCTCCATGCTGACCCGCCTTTGCTCAGTGGCAAATTCAGTGCTATGGTGGGGCTTTTGTGAGCCCAAATCCACAAGAAGAGACTCTTATGGCTAATGAACTTCCATTTCTAATGTGTGAGATTTTAAAATGCAGTAACCCTGCTGGTTTTCCATTTTTTGTCCTGAATTCTGAAATTAATTCCAAATGAGTTTATTCAAAAATGAATTATGATCAATCTATTTTAATAGGAAAAATGAGACAGGCAGGTTGCTTCATACAAAGAAAACATTTCAAAATACATTAGCTGCATAAAAATGAATATTTGGGGGAATCTTTTACAACTTAATTCTGTCCGTATATTCTATTTTTAACCATTAATCAAAGCTCCTGGCTTGTTGGGAAATACAGTAAATGTTTATATCCTTAAAGCTTTTAAATTATTCACTGTGCTTACTGTTCTCTTCCCGACAGGAGATTATCTTTTATAATTGGAATTTTTATTTTATTTTATTTTATTTTTTTTCTGGAAAGTGTGCAGCTCAAAGTGCAGCATGAGCTGCCACCAGCAGCGAGCAGGAGGGAGGCGGAGGGCGTGCGGAGCCTTCCCACCAAGAGCACCAACCACGGCAACTGCGCTGGTGGTGCCCGGAGCCCAGCTCTCTTTACGACCTTTTGTCTCCACTAGCGAGTTGTCATCCTGCAGGTGCTGCCTTTAATCATTGCTAACGTAGGTGGTTTATGCAACCGGGTGTATTCACCTCGTGCTGTGTGCGCTTCAGGCCCAGCCCTGTAGGTGACCCATGCTGGGCTGTGTCGGGCCCTGAGTGCATTCCTGCCTGTTTGCCCCTGCTTCAGTCTCCGTGTCAGCTCCAGACGTGAACAGCAGTCATCACAGAATCACACTTTTGCTGCCTTCTCTCTAGGTTATTAATGAAAAATACATGTTTTAAATCACTCTAAAAGTTGTTGGTTTTCAGTCTTTGGATCGCTTTTCAGTCTTTGGATTCAGTCTGGAACGAGCCACAGCCAGGTTTTACCCGTGATGTTTAATGACACTTCAGATTTCTTCCCTCTTATTTCTAATCTATCAATGTTACCTTTTAATTCTCTGAAGTTAGACTCATGCTTTAAATAAGGAATTCTTCCTCGATGTCTGTCACATTGGTGAGACCCTCAGGGCTGATGCCTGTGCAATAAGAGGGGGGAGCCTCTGGCCCAGGGCTTGCAGCATCCCCACCAGCCTCCTGGGGTGCCCGCAACCTGCAAGCAAGCACGCCTCAGCAAGGAGCAGCTTTGCAGGAATATTTCCACTGGCTCCTTCCCAAAGCTTTCATTTTTTTTCATTCCAGGCCCACAAATTTCACATAGTTATCCAATCGCTCTGAACCTCTTGAGCTGAAAATTTCATGAGAACAGTCTGCCTCACGATTTTCTGCTATTTCATGCTTTCTCTCTTGATGGTAAATTGCTATGAGAGCAGCCTCTTTTGTTGATTTCAGGAACTTGCCTTATTTTTTTTGCTGCTCTGAATTGCATTTGAAAGCATCTCCCTGCACAAGGCAAATATTGGGCACTGTGGAGATCCATGAACTAAGCTGCTTTTGAATCTTAAACGATTTGTTTTGAGCTGCTGATGCCAGGCCACGACCCGCTGTGCTGCCACACAGGCGCCGCCTCCGCAGGCGCGTGCGTTTGCCTCCAGCCCCTGGTCTGGCAGCTCGGGCTCAGGACCGGCTCCGTCCCATCCACCCCTCGCTGCACGTTTCACTGCTGTGTGGCATGCATTCCTCCTCTGGTGCAGGACAGAAAAGGCCCACTGTACGAATATGTTCATTTTAGGCAAAAGAGTAGAACACATGTACACAGCCAGGTGCATAGATCAGCGGGTGTGTTGGTCTGTGCAGGGAGCACAGGGACTATTTATTACTGACCCACCCAGCACGCCATGGACTGTCCATCTCCTAATAAATGCAACAATTATTCTGACAAGTGCTTGGTTTTCACCTCCTCGCCCAATAATGCCAGGTTTTGCCATCTCTAGTGGCAGCACAGACCAGCCTGGTCCAAGTGGCCGTGATGCACTGGATGCTGGAGGGTGGTGCTGGTTTAACGATGTACACATTTATTTGCACCTGAAAGGCCACTCCTGTCTGGCTGAGCATCCAAACCCTGCAGAATATTGGCCGAGTTTGATATGTGACAAGCGGTATTTAAATGAATTATGATCTTATGATTTATTTAGGCCACGGTGCAGTTTAATCATTAATGGTGTTACGCCGATTTATAGAGGAGCTCTGAAGGACTCATTCACTTTGTTCTGGATGTTTGAAATTCCTAATGGTCCCCGAGGCCCTGCATTTATAATGAGTTATTCCTGCTGGTGTACTCATAACAGCAGCGCGTGGTGAAGGGAGGGTGGGAAAATAGAACAGAGAAGCTGATACCCGAATTGTTAGCGCAGGCAGGGCCCGCTGGTATTGCACCACTGCAGCTGATGCTCTGTGATTGCTCCCTGGTGCGGGGTGGGTGCCGAGGCAGTGCTGGGGAGGACCACAAGGGCCACAAGGGCCACAAGGATTGGGGCGCGTGGTGCTGGCCTGATATGCACGGGCCCCGGGCAAGCAGAGCATCCCTCAAATGGGGGGAGAGTACAGCCCTGCTTCTTGTGCCAGTGACTTCCACCTAGAGGACGTTGGTCTTTGCTCATCCTGATTCCTGCCCCCTCTCTGTTTTGAATGAAATTTTATACCTGCAAAGGGTTTGTTTGAATAGATACAGTTATGCATTCTATTTTGAACAAAGAGATAAATGGCTTTTTGGAAAGAATTTCAGCAGATTCAGCCTAGAAGGAGGATCGAGACAGAGGTATTATTACTGGCAATGGGTTAATGAACATGACATATTAAGATGGCATTCAGTGTGCCACGAAGCAAAGCCATATTACAAGTGTTCTTAAACTCTAATACCTTAAATGACTACATCTCCACTACTAGCTTTGTGGCTCAGGAATAATGAAATCCCTTGAAGAATGCACCGCAGAACTTTCCCCGAACAGGGCATTTTTTCAAGGAACTGTTGCTCAGCGCAGGCACGGTAATCATTCAAAACCCGGAATAATCTGAAAGCCCCGAATGTTCGATGTTTTGTTACCAGCCTGTTACCAGCAACTGCCCTCAAGGAGTGAGCCAAAGCCCCTGCCTTCTTCCTGCTTCCCCCCAGCTGCTGACATTGCCTGCTTGCATGTCCTTCTTCATCCCTGGCACACCGCAGCTTATGGTGATTTTGCTGTAAATTAACTGAGATAAGCGGCCTTCAGCCTAAGGCTGGTAAGGAGCTGCCGAAGGGATTTCCATCCAGCCAGCCAGCAGCGATCTGTTCAGCCGCAGGAGCAAGGCCAGGCAGCCGGGCGTTAAGCTGAGGGTGCTTTTGCTGCCCTGTAGCTGTTGGCTTCTCTTCAGAGGTGGTGGGGAAAGTTTTTTGCTGGACAGCCGTGATTCTGCAGCAGGTCAGAGCTCAGGGCACAGAGCTGAAAGCCAGGTCGGTGAGAGGCAGCTCTCCTTTCTCCTTCACCTCTCGCCTGTCTGCAGCACAGACAAGGAGAGCCTGATGAATACCAACTAACAGCGGCAATGCCTTTAACCGGTGCTCTCTGCTACATGCGACCCATGAGCAAGCAGGGAAGGAAAACCCATGCTCGCATTAGTATGGGGCTCGGTGCATGGTGCGGCGGCGTTTGCCTCCGTCGGTGTCAGCTGGCACAGCTCCTGCTCTGCACGCAGCGGGGGAACCGCCGGCTCGGTAAGTGCGCACCTTACGAAGGGGCTGCGCACCGTAGGAATGCTCCGACTCAGAAAATGAAACTTCTGTTCCAGCACTTCTAATTCAGTGTTAGAAAACCATGATATTAAAACAACACCTTTTTTTGTTTGTTTGTTTGTTTTTAAACAAAGTGGTTTCTACAACTTGAGCTACACAATGCAAGCTAAGAACAGGCATATGGATGATTTGTTTGGGCTTACAGCTTATTTTTGGTTACTGCTGGTAGCACGGCATTGAAGTTTTCAATGTCATTCAGTATTCCTTAAATACAATTAATCAATACCTTAATAACAAATGCACGGTGATGCATGCTGAGGTAATTATCTGCTTAGCTTCTCCAGCTGTCTGGTACAGATGTCACTAATGGAGGCTGGGTGAAAGGCATCCTTTAGTGTCGGCCTGGGGTGGGACTGCTGTGGAGTGACACGAAGCTGCTCGGGGCGTGCGTCCGCTGGCTGCTGGATCAGCAGATCCCGTGTACCATCCTATCTCTGAATTGATGGATGGGGTTGTTTCTCGCACATTTTCTCGCCCCTCTCTCCTAGCTCCTGTTGCACAGCTATTTTATCCCCCCTTCCTTAACTCTGCTCTCCCAGAGGCACTGCCCTGGGCGGGTTTCCTGCAGGAAGCTCCAGCTCCAGGCTCTATCAGGTATTCAAAATCTGTTCTGGCCTGTCTTGAGGAATTTTTGTGCTTATTTTAAGACCAACGCTTAAAGCTGGTCTAATAGCAATATATCTGGATTTCCATTACAATATTAAAACCTTACTATGGCAACTCTGAAAATGAAATTTTTGGCACCAATTTTAGATAAACTGCATTCACTACCACTACAGTCGGCTCACAATCATGCCAAGGGAAATCTATCACTGTAGTCTCACTGCCTCTTAAAATACATAATGCTTGTAGTAATAAAGAATGGCTCTTACAGAAAGCACGTGTGTTACCATTTTAATAGTGCATGTAAGCTGAACAATATTGAACAATATTCAGAGGTTGCGGACCACAGAACAGAAACACTGTCATACAGAGTCATTGCGGCTGCTTGAAAAAACTACCGATGTCTCGGGAGAACAGGTAACAGTTCCAACGGAGTGTTGACACTGCCAAATAGTGCTGTGTGTGAGCTGCCTGATGGGGGTGAAGCCGACTAACATGGGTTCTACAAAGTGAAGAAGGAAAATGTGAACATTTGCTGAGTGCCTGCCATGGTCTCCTCACATCAAAATGTTTAGAGTTCATCAGCCTTTTTGCAAATGACAATTATAATGGTGATAACATATATCCACAAAATACATGGGCATCTGTCCACAGACCATTCAAGACACTACTGTTAAAACCCAAGTGAAAGTAAATTAAAATTGCCTTATAATGTAAATAAAAATAAAGCTTGTCTTAACTGGCAACCTCTACTTGTTTTTAATTGATCTTCCAATTACCGAGATGGGTGATTTATTGCAGAAGGGTTGGTTTGCAAGCCATGAAATAAGCAGTGCAGACGGCGAATGACTTGGCTTGCTGTTTCCTTCTCTTTGTTGGGCTGCACACCCTGGGCCCCCCTTCCCACAGGTCCTGGGGTGACAGGGACCCCGTGTGCCCCTTCCTGCTGTGCTGGGCTCCGTGCTCCCTGCCCAGCACCAGCAATATACGCCTTGCTTAGTTACTGATGCGTTGCTGACGCTGTGGTAGAGCAAGGAGCAAGGCCAGGCTACCTCTCTGCTGCTGATGAGGGACCTGAGCTCCCCAGGGGATGTTTAATCCCCTGAGGTGCACGTCATGCCCCAGTGCGTGTAGCAGCTGTCCCCGTCCCGTCCCGCTGCGGCGATGTCCTGCCCTGCGCCCGCAGCCCCTGTCGGCTCAGCCCCAGGGGCTGCAGGCTCCGATGGAGGGGGCTCTGCGAAACCGCACGCTGCAGGGTTTGAGGATCCTGCCCGCAGAGTTTGCAAGGCCAGGGAACGCATTTAAAAGATGAATTAGTTAATATTAGCACACACCCCGTACACAGGGAAGGGGATAATGTATAGCACAAGCAGGAGACGCTGTCTTCACCTCCAGCCAGAATTGCCAGTATTTATTTATGGCCAGTATTATCAGCAATGTCCCGAGATTGTGTGTGAGGCTGTTGCTTGCAAATAGCTTAAATGTTTTTAGATGAAATACAAGATGGATAAAAAGGATCTTTATTCTGTCAGTTTGATGAATAATTACAGTATGGGAGCTACTAAAAAGCTCTGCTTGTAACAGGTTTCACCATCAGAGTTATGGTTGAAGGAGAAATGCTTTATTTTTACTATATTAACTAAAGCTACATTTACAGTCTGAAAACTGACTGGATAGCTCCAGTCCTTCAGATGTGGATTAATACCCGTTTAATTCAAATATATGACGCTATGGTGCTGAATGTAACGGTGTTTCTAGCAAGGTGGTCCTCTCTTAAATCCTCAGCCTCCAAACATTTCCCCCACTCTATAGCTTTTACAGCACCTATTTGTTTTGCAGTTAATGAAAATATTTGAACTTACTTCAGTGCAAGGCTTGCTAATTAGAAATCCATGCCAGTGATGAGGCTGTTACGCATTTAAAAAGGTTCATTTAGGGGTACTTTTTTAGTCTTGTGCCTACGTTTTTATGCACCTAGAGTTCATCTGTGTGATTGAACACTGCCGTAGTAATGGTGTGGGAAAATGTGCAGCCTCCTAATTTGCATGCTCCGATATCTCGGTTACAAATGTAGCCTCAGAATCAGAGTGTGTTTGCCCACAGCTCAGCTCTGTAAACAAGGGCTCAGCGCTTGTTGACATACAGGGAATGGGCAAAAAGGCTTTTATCCTTCCCTGTGAGTTATCCCTCAGTGCAGGAGCACAAACTGTGAACGAAAAGCTCCAAACCGAGGGTTTGGGTAATGGCTCAGGGCGCACGGTCTGCCATTACCAGACTGGAAAGGACGTGGGTGAAATAACGTAGGCAAAGCCTCCGGAGGGAGGTGAATGGGACGTGCCTGATGACAGGGAAACACCAAAATACTTCGCTAAGTGCCTCCTCACTTTTTGAGGAACATTTACTTTGGAACTGAGCCCAGAAATTGCATCTGCCCCTGCAATTTCCACCTCATTGGTTAAGGCTAAAGAGGGAGGAAATGAAGATGATTAATTAAGGAAAAGTAAATTAGTCTCACATTGTATGTAGCAACTGTTGGTGATTTTCCTTATTAGAGGAAAGCTATTTGTGAGCAGGCTGGGTAGCCCTTTGTTTCTGGAGTGAGGGTGTTTGAGCGTGGGTCTGTAGCAAGCTGCTGGGCAGCAGCTCGGGGGAGTGGGGCACAGTTTTGGTGGGGAAAGGAAACTTGCAGTGCATTGCACTACGTCTCTGCAGTGCTCCCTCGCCATGGTTGCCTTTCTCTCCTTCCACGAGGTTTTGTTCTCCCTTTATTGTCTGCCAAGGATGATGGTAACATTGCTGTTTTTGACACACGTGATCAAAAAGAGAAGTCAATAGCCCCTCAGAACAGATTAAGCTTTCCTGAAAGCATACTTGTCTGGTTAAAAGCAAAGTAAATGGCAATAAGAATAGTGTTTTGTTTTTATTCTTGTGATGTAAATGTTCCAGGTGTGGTTGTTTCCTGATGCTGGTGTAAATCTGGAGCAATTTAAGGAAAGTCTGGCCCTCTTCTGGGAGTTACAGAGAACCAAGTTTTTGTCCTTGACAGTTTGACGGGATGCTCAGTGTTGCCAGCTGGGGAAGCCCTGCTTGCACCAGGACGGTTCGATGAAGACCCCAGCGGAGGAAGCGGCAGGAAGCCCCAGGGGTGGCTCTTCCACTGGAGGCTTGGGGAGGAGCTGGAAAACCCTTCTCTCCCTGGCCCTGTGCAGGTGAGGGTGTGCTGAGGAGCGGGGGGCATCCCCCCAGCCCTGCCTAACGCCAGCCAGGGGCTGTGCGGCGCTGAGAGCCTGAATGTGGAAACCAAAAGGGAGTGCTTGCAGGTGAAGGGAGAGCAGTGCTGAAGTAAGAACAGCGCCAGTCCCTTCACTATATGTAGCATCTGCAGAATAACATTCCCGTTGAGTGGGAAATGACAGGTCTGGTTGTTTTGTGATGCTAGAGCTGCAGTTTCACTGCTCTGCTTTCCCAAAGAGGCAAAGGGAAGCTCGCTCTCCTGCCGGTGAGGCCTGCTGCCCTGGGGGGCGGCCTGCAGCAGAGGAGCTGCCGAGCCCCTGCCTGGCTGCTTGCTGCTCCCCAGCCCCCCATGTGTCCCTGGGACCTCTCTGGTCCCTGCCCTGCCCGAGCCCCCTTCCCCAGCTCCCGGGACCCTGGGCGCAGAGCTCTGCCCGCCCGGAGATGGCCCTGGTAGGGAATGGAGACAAGCCATGGAGATGTGGACTAAGCACTGCACCAAGGAGACCTCCCGAGAAAACTACTGCTTGAGTGCCACCGGGTCGTAAGGACCCTGGGGCACTTCTATCACACGTCAGGTGCTACTACAGAAGTGCTGAGGCACATCCCAAGGAAAATTCCTTCCTGAGCAGGTGTCTGTGCAACCCTTGTCTTTGGGCTGTCAGCGTCTGACCACCCTGATGTGCCCGGGGCTCCCATTTCTTCTTCTCGATTTTTTTTTTTTTTTTTTTTTTTTTTTTTTTAATGGGGTTTGATTCATTTTACTCTGTTCACAGAAACACAGAAACAGATGGCTGTCCTCTGCTCCTCATTACAGAGAGAGCTTTTTTGAAAATGCAGGCTCTCCTTTGTGGCACAGCCGAGGTTTAGGTTCATTTCGATTCGTCATAATTAGAAAAAAAAAAAAAAGATGAAGATTAAAAGACAAATGACTGTCTCCTTTGGACTTTGCTCTGTCTTCAGCAGCAGAAGCATCTCTGCTGGCTCCAGTGGTAGAGAGAAAAAGTCTTGGAGATAATGAGACTGGCAACTTATACGTAAATACTGCAACTTTGACTTGCACTTAATGAAAGCATTGCCCTGCCTGAAAATCAAATAGCCGAGTGGTGTGCGAGATGTCCTTCTGGGTGGCTCTCAAGGTCACCCCCAGTGAGCGAAGGAAGTGGACGATGCCAAGAGCTGGCCTGAGAGGAGGAGGAAGAACAAACTTTGAGCTGAAAACAAGCAGTGGGGGGGAGAAGGATTTTCCACAAGTACTTTCTGTGTCCAGGAGCCACGTAGAATCGCTCCAGACATTGAAACAATAATTTGTTGGCTTTTTCCCTTTGGTGAGCTCCACACAAACCCTCTTATTTCCTGGCAGGTAGATATTTATTTATGTGCTTTTCAACAAAATCTTCTAAATCTTTGTGAAAGGGTAATGGCTTTGCACCGCCGAGAGTGGCAGCTTGGTGAGTTGCTTTTTGCATCTGAAGAGTTTTGCTTTTACAGGTCGTGCCTGGACCCTGTCTGCACCGGCACGTCCCGGAGGAGGATTTGATCTTGCTGAAGTCCCTTCTGCGACCGCTCTAAAAGAGTGCAGCTGCTCTGAACGCCCAGGCTGGAGCTCTGTGGGAAGGAGAAAGGTGGGGAAAAGCTCGGCCCGCTTCTCTTCGTCAGGTGCCACCTTCTTGCTCAAAGGGCAGCCAAAGGAACAGTGAAAATGTGGTTTTACCAATGCTGAGCCTTTCTGGGGCTGGTTTGCCATTCCCTTTTTCAGTGACTGAGTGGGAAGGGGAGAGAGTGCATTTCGTCATCCACTTGATGTTTCTCTGGGCAGGACGTGGGGCACCAGCAGCCACCTGAGTTCCTCCCCCAGGAGGCTCTGTGCAAGTGGTCACGGCTGGGGTGGGACCTCGGAGCCCTGCTGGGATCTGCAGGGGTTTTTCCCATCCTGGAGCCTCTCTGTCGGGCTGGGCTTTGGGAAATTAGTTCTGTTCTAGAGAGACCAAAACTTGCTAAAAGTCAGTCAATTAAATAATAGGAAGAACATTCTGACTCTAGGAAAAGAGTACGTAAATGAGCAGCACAGAAAAGTGTAGTATTTTCTTGTGCAAAACCACAGGTACTTAGATTAAATGGATCAATAAGCCATCTGTATCACAGTAAGAACAGTCATAAATTACTCAAAAATTCAGTTTTTGAACAAGTCTTTTGGTATATGGGCAAAGACAGAGCCGCTAAGCGCTGCTGCTGGAAGCCGTCCTCGCGTGCTGCAGACTGAACGATTCCTTCTGCTGTCATGGGTGAATGAGGGATGGGGTGGCAGAATGGGCCGGCAGTGATGAAGAATTAAGGTGACACTGAATAAATGGAGTAACGAGTTTAATTTACGTGCTGTGCAACGCAGTTAAAATCCAAGCAGTGGTTTCATTTCGGAGCCTGAGCGAACCCCATAGCACGAGACGCATTAAACACCATCGTGGGAGGAAAAAACAGATCTTCAGACCTCCCAGCTAACCACTGCTGGCACAGCCACGGGACCTCCGGGCCGGGTAACCCTGCTTGCCCTGTGCCATGGCTGGTGGGGCAGCTCGGCCGGGCGCCTGCCTGGCTACTTGCGCTATAAAAACGAGCTAATGATAATTTAAAGGCATTAACTTGGCCCTTTGTGCTGCTGCCAGCTCTGGTGGTTTTATAGCAGCTTGCTGACAGCTAAAAGTGTTTTTTTTTTTTTTCTCCTTTTGCTGTGTTATTCGCGCTGGGCAGACGGAGTGAATGAGTGCGGAGAGGAAACGATGCTACGCAAAATGGTGTTGGAAGCACAAAGTGGAAACAGACTTTTTTTTTCTCCTCGGCTCTCCAGTTCTTGTCACGATAACGAGAGCTGGTGTTTGCAGAACAGACGCGCTTGTTCAGGTGTGTGCCATCGGCAGGAAGCAGAGGCAGGCCGCTCGACAAATTACCCCTCGCAGGTGTCTGTGCCGCGGGCCTGGCGCCTGGGCTCTCTGCGGGGCCGACGGAGAGCGGCAGAGCCACGGGGGAGCAGCTCACACCCAAACCGCCTCAGTTCACGCTCGTGCTGCCCCGTGGGAACACAAGGCCTCGGCCACCGGGGCAGGTCTGGGTGCTGGAGCTGCGGAGAGCAGAGGCTGGATGAGCTGGGGAGGTGGCCGGGTCCTTCCCCTCCCTCCCGCTGCTGCAGGGCTCAGCCCTGTGGTGGGCCTCCTGCGCTCCCCACGCAGCCTGGCTCCGCTGGCCCCAGCTCCTGTCGGTGGCCATTCATCCACTCTAAGGACTGGCATGCTTTAAGGGATACAGATTTCTGTTTTCCTCTGACTTCTGCTGAATTAAATTTTATGGCAATGCTGCATTAATAAGCTTGCAGGGTTTCCGCTGAAGAGACTCTGCAGGTCTGACTGATTCCTTTGGGGGACTGCAGCCTCGTGCATGAATCCCTCCCGTGACTCTAAAGGGAGAAGCAGCAGAGGGGAGGGTAGGATTCACCCATCGGTGACTTTATCTCCTGCTTCCAAAGGTCATACCGAGAAAATATTTTAGTCGGCTGTGTTATCTGCTGCTCCATCTTCGTATTGCATAGCATTTCTCAAGAGGATATTTTAATACCATTTTTTCTTTGCTTACCAGAAATTCTTATATTGGACAAACAAGATGCATGGCTCATAGCTGCCTGCCGGAGTTTATCCGTGGCCCAGAAATAAAGTATAAAAACATATCTTTAATAATGCAGGATAGGGCTGTTCCTTAAGTGATTTATAAACTTCATAGATACAGCAAGTCACTGCTGAAGTAGATTTACTGCTATCTCTACACGAACATCATAGAAATAATAAGGCGAGCAGATGCAAAGTTAGAAGAGAGCCCCCATTTGTTTCAGCATGGCTGGGAGGTAAATCTGTCTTCCCATGTCACGGATCTGAGTTTTGCTTGTGGGCCAAGCAGAACTTCTAGGCAGAAAATAGAAACAAGTGCTGTGAGGAAGAAAGTCATTAAGAGACAGGGAGGGGGCAGGAAGGTGTATGCGAAGCAGCCCTGGATCTACTGCGCACCCGATCTCCAGGGAGCTGCAGCGCCAAGCCACTCCTCTTGTCCGTCCTCCCCAGCACAGCCCACCTTCATCTGGAAAGGGGAGAACTTGTCACAGGCAGCTGGGGACATGCCACTTTGCCTGGCTGAGACTGGAAGAAATCTTCTGTGCCTCGTTGTCCTGACCATGGCTGGTCACTGTGGTGTTTTCATGGTCTGACCCCATCCCAAAGTCCTGTCTGTGGCATCTGCCCTGAACACTAATCCTCCCCGACCAAAGGTATTAGGGCAGGCACTGGGAATAACGGGATTTGCCGACCAGTCTCCCAGAGAACAGCAGCAGGGTTTTTGAGAGGGGAAAGAGGATGCTTCAGGCTCCACTGAGCATCCACTGAGCTCCTCAGCGGCTCTCGGGACTCAGGGATGCCGAGGCAGCCCCATCCCCAGGTGCCAACCGGGGACCTTCCCTCCGCGCCCCGCTGGCGGCCGCCCCTCTCCCCAGGAGGAACCCCCCTCTCCCGCGGCACGGCCGCTCCGCACAGCTCCTCGGTGCCGCCCGACAGAGCCCCAGCTCCAGGCGCGTTCGGCCAGCTGGGCTCTCGTTACCCAGCCATGTATCATCAGGGTGACACTGCTGCTGACTAACTAATAACAACTCCAGATGGCAAGGGTACATTTTGGGAGCTCCTGACCGTGAAGTAGTAGTCTTGGAAAATCTGAAATATTATCTTTTAATGTGCCGCATTTATTCTCTTTCCAAAGAAGCGGGCCTCAGAGGTGGGCGGATTGAAGGCAATGCAAAGCTTGAAGAGCTCGTGGCGCTGGGCTTTGGCGTGCTCCTTCTGGAAGGGAAGGAAACCACAGTTTGAGACTGATGCCCACACAAAGCCTTTCTCAGGATTTTCTTCTCAGTAGGTACCAAAACGCCTCGTGTTCGGTTGTACGAGGTGAGGAAGGAGGAGGCTTGTCAATGCCTTCAGTCTCCGCTGCTGTCAATATGGAAACCCAAATGTTGTAGCCAGCGAAATCGCAGCAGGAGTGGGCTGAAAACTTTGAACTCTTCAGGGGGAAAAAAATGACATTTTATACAAATTCCATTAAAATGCAGGTTCTTTGTGTTCCTAGGGCCGTAAAGGAGGAGCCTCTTTCCCTTCGCGGAATGGAAAAACCTTGCTGATAGCTGCCTTAACTGATGAAAGGGTGGGCAGCGTTTTTAAACAGACTGGGAAAAGGACTCTTCATCCATCTATTTTCAGTCTTCAAATGAACAAACAGGAAAAATAAACACGTATGGTTTCTCGGTCCATTATTCTCCCTTCATTGTCAAAGCAGATGCTTGCTCAGTTAAAATAGACGGAAAGGTCTGTGGTTCCTGGAAAGGGCATGTTTTCATTTCAGCTGACACTTTTTGAAGCGATAAGGAAAACGATGTGCTATTTTTTCTTGCCAGATATCTGCTTATCCTTGTTGCTGTGTCTCAGCCCCCGACCCCCTGTAACACGGAGGGCTTTTCCTCCTGTCGCTGGGTCGCTGCACAGCTAAACCCCGGCGAGGCCGGCGCTCTGTGTCGTGCCCTTTCTGCTGCCTGGGCCGTTGCTGGGGCCGTGGTCACGGCTGAGCATCCTGCACCCTCCGGCCTCCCGCAGGACGGGCGCTTGGTGGCTGTGCCGCCGGCATTGCAGATCCGCGGCTGGGAGTTTCAGTCTGCGGCACGCAGGTGAGCGCCGCTAAAAGCATATGTTTACTTGTGCTGTTGAAATTTGAAAAAGCTGTTATTTAAAAAGAAAGCCTTCAACAGTCTGTGCAAGCATTGGCAGCCCCATCTTCTCAGCTGCAGACGCAGTCAAATTGTATTTGAGAGAACAATTTCAGACTTGCGGAGATATTCACTCAGAGCAGTTTAGGTACAAAGTCAACGCTACAGACGTGTAGGGAGCTGGTGTCAGGTTCGGTGTATGTTTAAGATCTGAAAATGTTAAAAAATAGGTTTATAGCTTTCATACTTAAGTAGTATTTACAGCAAAGATGGCAAGGCCAAAGAAATGCATTTTGCAGGAGCTGAGGTGCTGGGGTCAGTGGCAGTGCTCGGTCTCTGGGGACGTCTCTGCAGCAGCTGGAGTGCTGCTCCTGCCCCAGGGGCACGCATGGAGGCTGTGGTGCCAGGAAGAGATGCAAGGACTGGGGATGCTCTGGGGGCAGCAGGAGGAGAAGGGGGCACGTGTGCAGGATGCCGGGGCAATGAGTGTTGCTGGGCTACAGCAGGGATGTTGGACAGGGTCCATCTCTCCTTGGGGTTAGGAGCGGGATGCACAGGACAGCCCCCCAGAATAAAAGTTTCCATCTATGTTTGCTTTGAAATAACTGGTCCCAACTAAGTCTGCAGTCCTTTCAGTGAAATATCTCTAGCAGCTTCCCGGGGAGCGTTTGGTAGGAGCAGGCAGCCATGCCACCGGTGGGAGTGCTTCTGCAGAATTACATTTCAGCTGCAGGCGAAGCAGTAATGTGTAGCCATTGTAGGCTCAATGACTACAGTATAATTTTATTTATGGGTAAATAATACTTAGCGCTGAGCTCACAAACATTAATCTTAAAGCAAGGGTTTTACTTCTAACATTTCCTCCTATTGTAAAATTAATAACAGGTAAGACACACTGGTGAATTTAAAGGGCTGTTACCGCGCTGTCACTGAGGCACTGTGGAAGCACCTCGGTTCGCTTGCGTACAGACACAGCTGTGTCCCCAGACCTCTCTTCATGCAGATTTTCTGAGAACCCGGGATCACTCTGAGTTCCAGCAATAACAGCCAGGTGCAAAGCCAAGGTGATGTTTCAATTGCATCCTCTTTCACTGAATTAGAGCTCTCTAATGAGATAAAACTGAATCTATTCTGAAGGCTTCTGTGAGCTGCGTTTCACTGGGAAGTCTTGATGTATCACAACAGCAGAGTTGGAACAAAAAAAAGATGGTTTGCCAACTCAGATTTGTTGCTCTAAATATCTGCGATCCTGATGCTACCAGGATATGTGGCTCAAATTGAATACAGCGAGCCTGCCTGCCTGTGGATTCCCTTCCTATTCTCATTTCTCATGAGAAATTGTCTCTTAAAAAGCTTCCGTATAAGTGAATGTTTCCATCTACCCTAGCCTTACTCCTGACTTTATGGCTTCTCCTTGACTCAGGACCCTCCTTTGATGTGCCCTCTTGCAAATGACACACTTTCACTTCAAAATCCTAATTCATAAATGTCAACACCTTCAGAGACAGGAAAGTAAATGTGGGCTCTAAATCTTTATTTAAACTCACGAGGACATCCTCTGAGTTTTAAAGAGCCCAGCGTTAAGCAGTTTCCATTGGATTCTTAGCCTAAATCAGCAGTAACAGGACGTCTCCCAGCCTTGTACCACAGCCTCTCGCCCTATCAGTCATGAAAAGTTTGCATCTCATACATACTCAGGGTGTGCAGCTCCAAGACTTACCGATCCATATTTTGAGATTTATTGGGCATTATCCTGTCTTTTAACTATAAATTTACTCATTTACGTTTGTGATGTGATGTGTCAAGGTAGTTTCAGCATTTGCATGATCCTGGTAGAATCGTGAAGTGTTTCAAAGACGAATTGAGTGCTACCTAAATTATTCATGTGCGGCGTCTGGGAATCTTTACATTGCTTTCCTAAATCAGAAGAACTAGGAAAACTGGAAGCCTCAGCTCTTACCCTTGTAATAACGTGTCATTCTGAAAGGAATTAGAAATAATACTGCCACTTTTTAGCACTTTTTGTGAGCACTGCTACACATAAATGCTTTGTGCTTTCTGACGGAAAGCTAGGGATGGCGTATTTTGACCATCATCACGACTGCAATCTGAGGAATACAGCGGGCTCCTTCCCGGTGACAACAGTGTGAAACGATTACGGACACCGGGTCTTCGCTGCCAGCCTGGTGTGAATGCCAGGCACTTGGGAGCAAGGCGCTTTGCGAGGCGAGGGGGGGGCTGAGCAGAGCAGAGGGACAGGCAGGATGCCCCAGCTGCTGGGTGTCACACAGCCCCTGGTGGCCTGCGAGTGGCTCCTGCTCCTGGGGCGGGTGCTGGTACCACGGCCCCATGGCAATGAGGGCAGCCGCTGGGGCAGAGGTGGCATTACTGCTGTAAACACGGGGTGACACCCCAGCAGTGTCACACCCCCAGCAGTGTCACACCCCCAGCAGTGTCACACCCCAGCAGTGTCACACCCCCAGCAGTGTCACCCCCAGCAATGTCACACCCCCAGCAATGTCACCCCCCAGCAGTGTCACACCCCACCCCAGCAGTGTCACACCTCAGCAGTGTCACCCCCAGCAGTGTCTCTAGCCCAACGCTCCCCTGTGCATGCTTCCCCGTGCTGGCAGAGGTCACTTTGAGGAGCCACCAGGTGTCACCATGAAGGTGTCACCCTGGAAGGCCAGGTGGGAGCGGGGACCTCTCCATGTCTCTGCGGGAGGCTGAGCCCCTCTTCATGCTTCTGCTTTACCACCACCGTTGGTCCATCCCTAACAGCTTTTGTAGCGGCGGTGGCCCAGGGACACCACCTCTGGTTTCATCTCGTTCTCCACAACGACGGCTAATTCAAATCCCTGTTAGAAGTCATCAGACACTGGGAGACAGAGCAGCCAGAGTGTCACTGAAATAAGCTGAAAATGGGTTCCTAAAAATGTTACAGACTGCAATCCACCCTGCAGGCCTCTTGTGTGCGTCGCTGCCTCCACGGGGACCTTCTGTCGGTGTTCCTGATCCGGCCCCAGCCACGGAGCTTCTTAAGGCTCAGACATTTCGGTCAGGCAGGCGGTACGTGTGCTTGTTATCAGCCATCTCAAAGTTAATACCCCTACTGTTCAAAGCATCCCTGATGTGCAGCTGATCTGGGTGACCACCAGAGCTCTTCCCAGCTAACAAAGGTGCTCTCGAAGCCGAGGTCCCTGCGCGGCACAGCGGCGCAGCCACAGACCGCAGCACTGACCCGGGCCAGCAGGGTCTGCCTGCAGGACAGCTGCTGTCCTCAACCACCGGCAGCAGGGATTTCTTTAAACACCCAGCCTCTGGCTCAAAATAGCTGCTGTTCAGAATATCCAAAAACCGACCAACTCTAACCAGGTAGAGGTGCAAGTAAAAAGCTCAGAAATGTCTTTAGCACTTACTTTGAAGCAAAGCTATTTCAATGAATTCCAATTAAAGATCAAAAAACCACCACCGTCACTAGAAGGTACCTGTGAGTACCAAGAGATGCAGATGGTTTTTGCACTAATTGTTCCAGTCCAAGTCCCTACGCCACGTTCAGGCTGCACCAGCTCACATTGCCCCCTTGTATTTAAATAAGAAAAGCCGATTCCATGATGCTTTATTTAGTTCACCAAAATGGAGAAATAAAACCTGCTATATTTTGCATTTCAAAGTTATCTGACAAATTTTATAGACCTCTGAATTTAAAAAAGAGATGATGTTTCAAAAGTCCCTGGCAATACAGTAACTCACTATAATTTGCTATTCTGTTTATCATACATTTTTTTTTCCCCAGTCCTTTGCATAGTCCCCCCAAAAATCCCCACTCAAATGACTTGTTAAGTAATGTCATCAAATATATTTGGAGCAAAGACAAAGTAACCTGAAAACAAAGACAACTTGAACCTCTTGCTTGTTGAATAGTCAATGCAAATCATGAAAATGAGTCAGAAATTAAACCACTGTGCTCCAGCAGAAATGTTTTAAGCTTCACTTGACAACTTTGGTTTGCTTCAGACAGGAAAATGTTCCTGGGGAAACGTTTCTCTAGTTAAAGGAGGATTTTAGTGCTGCAAAAAACACTGAACTTGTCAGAAACTTTGCAGCTATGCTCTTAGAAAAGAAAGCGTTGACTGTTTTTACGGCTTACTTTTCAGATCAATGTCAGAAGGCATTATTTCGTGGCGCTGAGCCCGCCATGCAGCATCCCCCCGCTCACGTCCCTTCAGGCTTCGGGTCTCCAGCCCCTTGACTTTAGCGTGGACACATGACAGGCAGCATCCCTAAGGTGCAGCTGAACGCTGTCAACAACTGGACCTTTCAGTCCTTAAATTACCTACAGTAAAGTTAGTGTTTCATCTGCTTTTGTTTCAGTTGCCCATATGAGTCTGGGTAACTGCAACCTTAACCTTAAATCTCCCCTCTGATATAAAGTCACACTGCAACCTGCTCCTGTTGGTAATCAGGATTTCTGATCAGCAAAATCTCCCTCATATAGGTCGGAGAGACCTTTATCTTAATGAAGTTATTAAAAATCTACCCACCCCTATTCAAGAAAGCCACCTGAGGATGGCGGAGTAGGGGCAGAGCTGCCACCGCTGCGTGCCCCCGGGGCCACCTCGGCACCGCTCGGCGCCCGCTGGCAGAGGACGTGTGGGGACTTGCTGCATGGAGCTGAACGGGCTCAGAATAGTCCTTCCATATGTTGTTTCTCCAGGAGCTGGCAAAACTTTGGTTAAGACAAGCTAAGCACACAACAAATGGGGAAAGTATGCAAACACGTTTGATTTAGGTGGGAGAATTTCACTCCTCTGTCATTCGACTATGGCAAAAGCTCTGCAAATGCTCATCCAAACCTAATGCTCTTTCCAGCCCACGTTCTCGGGGACCAGTGGTGATTTTCTCTGGACAGACTCATTGGACATTTCTCCCACCACTAGGTTTATTTCCCTTTTTTTTATTACCCAGACTCTGTGCTTGCAAGTGGGGAGGCACGGACTGTAAAACCAAAGCCAAATAAATGAGATATCCCCAAGGTGCTTTGGCAGACAGCTTCCACCCTCACCCATGGGGGCATTTAGTGCTCAGTGGACATCAAATCTGGAGGCTGCTGCTACCACCACCAAAACGACTCCCCTTTCTGGTGTCAGACCCGAGGGAAGGGCTCTCCCACCTCCCCAGAGCACCCCTGGGTGCTGCCAGGGAACATGCCAGCCGGACCCAGGGTTGGTGTTGGCATGCTCCGAGGAGCGCAGCTCACAAGCTGCCTGCCCTGGGCAGCCAGGCGTGCTGCCAGCACCACCCCGTGCAGAAGGCAGCCCCCATCCATCTGCACTGGACGCTCATTTGCCCCGAGCTAGTGATGTGAGAGGCTTTGTATTAACCTTCCACAGGCCCACAGGGGCTGCTGCAGCCTGCGTGGGGCAGAGCGAGGACACAGAACGAGAGCTGGGGCCCTGGGAGCCTGCGGCAGGACTCCACTCAAGGGCAGGATTTCACTGGGTATTTTGGCCTGGGGAGACACAGATACAGCCAGCATCACAGTTCTGCAGGTCCATCTGCTCCGGCCCACATGGCAAGGGCTTTGTTAATACATAATTTTTTTTTTCTTCATGTACCAGTTGTTTATCATGTTATAACATTGCCCATAGGAGTTTGGGGGGAATATTAGGGAGTTTAGGCACTGCGACACTTGTGTCGCGATCACATAGAAATTTGTTACTACAGTTAACGTTCAAAGTAGGGAATATAAATTAAAGGAGCATATATTCCTGCTTTTCCCACTTAGAAATGTACTATCAGCGTACAAAATGTTGCTGTAAGTCAACAGAAAACTAAAAACATGTTAGACCCCAGCTTCTAGCGAGCCAGATTTCTTCGGAGAGATTTCAGCAGGCAGGCTGCCAAGCTGGGAACTGCAGCCACGGAGATATATTTCTTTTTGCTCCGGCTCATTAGCAAGAAGCAGCTGTTAGTTCATTCAGTATTAATGTCAGCCATAATGAAAGACACCCACTTGTAGGAAGAGGTGAATTTGGAGAGAACTATAAAGAAGGACTCTGTGCCAAATTACACGGTATCAGTCAGGGTGGCTGAATTATAACAAGACTCAATTTTTGTGAAACCATAAAGGAATCATGATAAAAGTAGGAAAGATGTGCATAGTCCTGACTCAGCAGGCTCTAACCGTAATGCACGCACTTGACTTGAAATTAATGCAACGTATAAAATTAAGAGGAATTTTGCTGGGATGACTTCAAATGTTGAGGCCTAAGATATATACATGTATATATATATGTACGATACTGTTCATGCTTGATGCAACCTGACTGCGGCTGCTTAGAAAATTTCCCCCAAGGGAATATCTGAAAAAGCCTTCTGAAATGAAACTCAATTCATTTATTCTCCACTTCTGGAAGTATAGGACAAGACTTTACAAACATTTAACCATTTTTCTGCTTTTTAAGAGCTAAAAAGGAAGCAGTAAATCTGCAGGAAGGGTATTCATTGTATAATGGAGCTAGAAAACATGGAATCAAAGTATTCACTGGAGGATTTTTTTTTTTTTAAATATATATACTCTTTTTTTTTCCTTTTTTTTTCCCTTTCTTCTCAGAATTATATAGGGATGGGGCTGCTAAGCAAGGGGAGGGTAGGAAAGAAAATAACCCAGAATGAGTAGGCTTTGCTTGCAGCCATGGGGTATAGCTGGACTTGCTCCTTTCATACAAAACCCAGACAGAAGCTACTGACTTGGCTGTATAAAAGAGGGGAGCAGCAGAACTGCCACCTGCGGCACGAAGCTGCTCATGGGGCTGGGGCTGAGCCCATGGCCTGAGGAGAGAGGGCAAGGGCTGGGCGCTCACAGAAACTGAGCTCTGGGGCTCCAGAAGGTGGCTGGAGCAGGCTGCTGGGGGAGCACAGACAGCCCAAATAGCTCCCGTGCCTGGTGCACGGCTAAATAAAATACTTCAGCTGCCAATGCTGCAGATGTGGCACCATCAGAGTGTTCCACATGCCCTCTAAGAGAAGAGAAAAGAGCACAATTGTGGAATAAATGATGAGTTCATTTACGTTACAGAGATGCTGCCTCGTCTGCCATTGAAGACAGCCTCATCTAGCATCATACTGGTGTGCATGCAGTCTATTTGCTTCTAACAAATCATGTCGATTCTCTTTCTCCCTGCTCCCCTGTTGGTATTAAAAACCTTTCCAGCAGGACTCCAGCAAGCTGCCAGAGGAGAAGGCAACTGTGTGCCGAGCGCTGCCAGGGGTAAACTGAGTGTGTGCACACCTTTGCCAGCCTGTTTCACTCATACCCGCCTTGGGGTCTTCTCGTTACTACAGCAGGCTCAAAATCCCAGGGCTGAAACGTGATTTTCAACCCCACCGAGCCTCTTTAAGGCTGGCTTAGCAAATCCTCCTGTTGCATCCCACGCCGCCCCAACCCTGCTGCGATGCTGCACACCCCTGCCCTGCCACCTCCGCCCCCCAGACCCATGGCACAGCCAAGGGACCGGGCTCCTGCTGCCTCTCCTGCTCCTTCCTCCCAGTTCAATCCGGTGTCGTCGGGAAGGGAGGGGACGGGAGCAGCCCAGAGCCTGGGGCCGGGCAGTGCCACAGGGGGAACCCTGACGGGTTTCGGTCACGTCGTGGTGCTTTTGTGGTCAGGGGATCAGGAGGGCATTACCCTGTTACTGCGATGCTTGAAGCCATTTGTACGTGTCTCAGAGAAATGTATAGTTAACATATATAAAACGCAGAAACATCCGAGTAATTTTAAAATTAAAATAGAAAAGACCAAACCCAGCATGTATGCACAGGGCCCCAGAGCCACCACGGCCACTGCTGCTGTAAGCCAGCCCCATGCCTGGCCGGGGGACACGATGGGCATGACCGACCCTGAGCAGAAAGCGTTTGGGCTTGGGAGGTGTCGGCTATTAAAGCCAGTAACGCGGACAGAGCGAGGCTCGCTGCGCTCCCGCAGAAATATGAGACAATTTTTGTGCATGGCAACTTCAGGGAGTTTTATAGATTTAAAGTCGGCGTGATTGCGAGGGGTGGAAAGAAAGAAAATGCGAGATCGGAGATAAGAGATGGGAAAGCAAACAGCGAGAGCTGATTGGGGCCAAGCAGAGAGAAATCAAATTCTCATTGCAGCTTCTTAACAGATAAAATCCAAATCAAAGCAAATGTGATGAAATGGCAGTATTAGAAATGTACTGTAACGGGAAGGATCGTGCGCTGCTAACTGTACTTCAAAGCGTGCCCGAGACGTACACCTGTGACTCGTGTGAGGCCAGGGGGGCCTGCACCTCGAGGAGCCCGGCTGCACCTCGAGGACACCGGCTGCACCTCGAGGAGATCGACTGCACCTCGAGGAGATCGACTGCACCTCGAGGAGATCGACTGCACCTCGAGGACACTGGCTGCACCTCGAGGAGCCCGGCTGCACCTCGAGGAGCCCGGCTGCACCTCGAGGAAATCGGCTGCACCTCGAGGACACCGGCTGCACCTCAAGGAAATCGGCTGCACCTCCAGGAGCCCGGCTGCACCTCGAGGACACCGGCTGCCATCACCCAGAGCTGCCCCATGTGGAAGCAAGGGGGGTCGGGAGGGTCGTCGCCTTCACGGCCCACACCTGGGAAAATCCCACCCCTGCACAGCAGGGAGCATGGGGGATAAAAAGGGTGGGAAGGGCAGGCTGCTGCCTCTTGGGGGGGTGGTCAGTGGTGGGGCTGTGCTGGTGGGTGCCCAGAGTATTTGTGCTGGGGCTTGGTTTGTGCCTTTTTGTCATCTTCCTGCAGCCACCGGGGCCTTTGGTGCTGCCTTGTGTGTGCAGGCTGGGCCAGTGCTGTAACTGAGAACCACCTGCTGCAGGTGTGGTGTCCTTGTACCTTCCTGGCAACTGGCGAGCAAAAGACTTTTTGACATTCCTTTGAAAAGCTCTTGCACAACTTATGGGTAAGCAGGTGCCTGAAACTTCATTTATTTAACGGTAGGTAGGCAGCCTAACTCTGAGCTAGGCCAAGCATTGTTTTATGGTGACAAAATGGTCTTGGCTTTTCTATGTGGAGTAACACTTGTGCTTGTCTTAATGTTAAGCTTGTGATGGTGAGAGGGGAAGCCCAGCAGGGGTGGCCGGAGGCTGGAAGAGGGCTGGCTGGTAAAATCAGGGTGCTGCCCTCCTCTTCTTCCTCCTCGCTTGCTGACCTCGTGCCCCTGGTCCTGCTCCTGGGCTGCTTGCTTGTGGTGCTTTGCAGCTGCCTGTCCTGGCACGGTGCTGGGGTGAAACGTTCCAGTCCTTGATCTGGGTGCAGCACTGAGGTTACCCTCTGAGAGCCTGGTGTTTCACCTGCTGTTCTTCCCAGTCCCACAAGCAGGTCGTAGTTTGGTGTCTGCTAACAGCACTTTTATGTCTCCTCTGTGTGAGGAGGCAAAGCGTGGGCATGCAGCTGTTTCTGTGACAATAGGGGTGTCAGTGTGCATGCAGGTTTTTAGCTAAAAGTGATGAAAATAACCACTTCTAGAGCTTGGCTTTGCTCCCTGAGATTGCACCTCATTTAAAATCATCAAACTTTTTCCACCAAGGGGGCAATGCACAGAGGGATTTCAGCTGCTGCTTGCTTTTGCTTTGCTAGGGAAGCAGGCTTTGAGGGACAATGCATTATGAGCTCCTTGGCTTTAGCCATGTATTTTATACAGACACTGGATGAATATGTAAACTGTAGCATCTCTTCAGTTTGGTATGGGGTAGTTATAAATTCCTAAACCAAAAATAGGCTTATCAGGAAAGCTCTGTTCTCATTAGGATATTCAAATATGCGGTGATTTTGCATGTGCATATATTAAGTAACCTGGTTTCAAGGATTCCCGTGGAATAATGCGGTGTGGTTAAGACTATGGGCCATAAGTGGTGGTGAGCGGGAAATGAGCAGGAAACAAGCCTGAAGCTGGTGTATATGCTTCTATGTGGGTAGCATTTTAAGAAATTAGGTACTACTCTGAGCAGTGTTTATGCTAATTTGATTTCTTTGTATCCTACTTTCCTCCAAACCCTCTAAAATTTTTCAGAGGAGGGGAGGCGGTGAGAGTGTCCTTTCTCATGGTGCTTGTTCAAGCTTACAGAAATTCCCGGTGCCTGGGAGTCACCTTTCCACTACTCAGGGTGAAGCGCTGCTCCCATGAGCATAATTTCGTAGCAGACAAACCAAATGAGCGTGGTGAATTACGGGTACCTGGGCTTTCTACCAGCGTGGCAGCAGAGCCCTTCTGCTGCTGGAGGCCACCAGGTGTGGGGAAGAACAAGGCTGGAGGCTGTGGTGGCATCAACTGCTGAAGTCCTGTGAGGCCTCTGAGCAGAGGACTGGGAGGAGAGGAGTGAGGCCTTCTGGCTTCCCTGGTGTTTCTCTGACAAACCCTTTGCCATGGGGTTGTGGTCCTTTCTCTGTCACCAGGGCAGGAGCTCTGGTCCCTGCTTGAGCCTAGGCGGGATGAGGCAGGAGCAGATCAGAGGCTGGGTTAGAGGCTTGCTTAGCATGTCGAAATTCTGCAAGCAGACCTAAATGTGTCATTTTAAGTATATCATGTAAGATAATTCAGCTTCTTCACACTGAGCAGAGCACCTAGTATTGCTGGGGCTGTGCTACTGGCTGAAGTACAGCTGTGACTTGCGCATTAAAAACATGAAGCCACAATTAAGCTTATTTCTTCCCTGCATGCAAGTACGTATGTGAGGCAAGAGGCATCTGCTTGCAGCTGTCAGCATGAGCCACATGTCATCAGGTCACCTTACCTGGTGGCTCATGCAGCCAGCTGTGAAACCCTGCGTTACATGCATTGCTGAGAGGAGACCTCCAGGTGAGCCTGACTGAGAATCGCAGCCGGAGGAGCAGTGGGTTTCAAGGCAAAAGTTCCCTCTGCAGGGTATAATGAAGGTGCACAAGCTGTGTGCTTGCTTTATTTGCTAGGTAATGTTCTCTGCCTTCATCACAGGGCAAAACCAAATGGGAGAAAATCCTCATTTAAGAGCATCATTGTGCTCTCAAGTTGAGGAAAAAAGTGCATGAATAAGTGGAAGTCTTGAGGAAAATAACCATTTATAATAGCAGAGTGCAGTAATTACTGCACAAGGCAACATTTGTAACTTTGGGGACTTGTGGATTAGACAAGTTCTAGAAGCACAAATGTATTTTTATTATCCTGAGACATGTTCTCTTATTCCCTGCTACTTCACAACCAGAGCACTACTGGATTTTATTGTTTGACAGCTTAATATCTGCTTTCCCTACAGTGGCAGATCTGATGGCTAACGCAGGTACAGAGGGGGATGTTGCCAATGTTTTATTTCTGAGCCAGGTGAATGACCGGAGAAGTACGTGCATGTCTGATTAATTGGATGGCTCATTGATTTGTTTGCTCTGCAGCAGCGCTGATTACAGCTGTAACGAGACGTGACCCCTCTCGGTGGGATGGCAGGGGCTATTTCCCTGGCTGTGGCAGGTTCTGGTGCCCCCATGCTGGGAGGGTGAGGAGGGGCTGCCTGCACCTTGCAGTGGGCACGGGCTGTGCCACGGGTCTGCCTCCCCTTCCACCTCACCAGGGGAACCTTGCCTTTTGTTAACACGTGCATCTCTTCTGCTGATGCTCCTTTGGGGATCTTGGCACCAGATAAAGAACGGAGTGCTTCAGCAGCACCCCGAGGTGCTGGAAGCTCCTGCCCTGCCCTGGCAGGGACTCGTGGGCACAGAAACCAGGCGGAGCCAGGGACTGAACTTGTAGAAATGCTGTCCAAGCCCAGGCCTGGCTAGTAAATACATAGTCTGGTTATCCCTGAAGGAAGGTTAGGAGAGGTGTTCGAGAGCCTGGCAGGTCACAGATCCAAGCTGTGTTTCTCTACGTTTGGAGGCTGTTATTTTAAAAACACTTTAGGAATGAGCTACTTCAAAGTGTATGTAAACTAAAAATATTACTTCTAATAAGCCATATCTTATTTAGCAGTGTGAACACACTTCTAAATCCTCGCTTTCCAGAGAGATGTAACGTGCAATCCAAGACCATAAAATGTTGAACTCAGCAAGCTGCTCTCTGCCTGACAGCCAGGTAGTGATTAACTTAAATGATGCCTTTCTACACGGGGTGTTTCGATGTCTAATGAACTTCTGGATAATGCTGATTGCAATCAGTTCTCTGTCCAAAATTCACAGAATGATGGCTTTTCTCTTTTGCAAATAATTCAGAGACGTTAGGCGTACATCTTCTGCCAACTGTCCGATGAATATTAATCTATTTGAAATAAACTGCCTTATGAATAATTCGCTTCACAAATGAGTGAGTTTAAGATATTGCCGAGTTAAATGAACCATTAGCGGAGTATATCTTGTAAATATTGCCTGTTATTGGGTCTTGTTTGAGTTTTCATGCATACTTTTATTCCTTCATCTATGAACACATTGCAAAGAGGGGCTTAACTTTTCCTTATCGCCCTTTTTATTGTCCCTATTGAAATGCTGGATGGATTTCTTAGATTACAACAGTAATGCTCCATCGCTAAGTGGAGAAGACTGAATGGCTACCAGCCAGCGAGGAACAGAAGGCAGAGGATGAGAGAGTACCTTGATTAAAATAAGGGCCGAGGGCGCCTGAGTTCAGATTTTGGGTTGGTCTTAAATTACCTCTATTAACCAGGGCAGGACTTTCATCCTGCCTCTGTTCCCAATGTTACAAAGTAAGGATATTCTTTTCGTTTAAGTTTTTTGATGAGAATGCTTGGACAACCTTTTGTCCTGCTTAGCACAAAAGGAGGCTGATCTTTGCTCAGGGTACTAAATTCTGTTATATTAAAGTTTGCAGAGCTTAACCAAATGCAGCTTAGATGAGTATAAAAGGAACAAATGTCTCAGGCCTGTGTTCCTGCTCTAGTCATGGCAGGTGCCCATCGCTGCTGCTCCTGCAAAGCCTCGGGGCCTGCAGAAGTGGCAGGGGCTGGGGAGGGGGGCAGCAGGGCTCCAAGGGGTCTCCACGGTTACTTAGCCATAAATTAATCAGTCACTGATATCTCTGAGATTTGTCACCGTGTCAAAGGGTGTGTAAGGGTAGCCAAATAAGTGTGCCAAGAGGTGCCTTCAATAAGTGTTTTTCCCCAGCTGCTGGCACAAAATCCCCAGCAGACACAGCACTGCCCTCATTAGCTCCTGCACCTCCCGTGGGATGGGGATGGTGAAGGGGGGCGGCCTGGGGGCAGCGCTGGGGAGCAGCACAGAGAAGAGGAGGAACTGCTGCTGTTTGCAGGATGATTGCCTAAATCTCAACAAATCAGTGTTGGCTTAGCGTGCTATTTTCCTGTTGTGCTCTTAGTTTGAAGCGTTACTCATTTCTGTAGGTGAGCATCAAATGGGCGATATTAAGATTGGCCTTTAAAAACCACAAAAATAATCAGACCCCGTGAGCTTAATTATTAATCACTTAAACTGCAGTGAACAGCTCTGTAAACTGCTTCCCTCGAAATAAAGGATACAGTAAACCAGAGAAAGCCGTTTTAAAGAAAATGGTTAGAGCAGGTAGATTAGTTATTCCCTTGAAACAATTCTCACCTTGACTTTTTGGGAGCTGTTGCTTTAAAAAAAAAAAAACACCTAGAAATTAGTCATAATGACAGAGGCATACTTTAATCTGCAATTTAAAGCATATTAAAACCAGACTCTATTTGTATTTAAAGCTTTTAAAGCTGTTGCTATGCCGTATTATAGGAATATCTTCATAATTGCTCAAAAATCACTTTTTTGTTGTTGAAGAATGTCATTTGCATGTGGAAGAGCAAATGGGGAGGAAAATACGCCACTTTGTTTGCATTGTCTAATCCAGTGATGGAAGAATTTTTTGAGTGAACATAGGTGCTTTGTCAGCAAGTTACCATTTTCTTTTCCTTTTTAGAATGCTACCTGTGACTTCTACCAAGAGTGCCAGTGGCTGTACTCTATTTTAATTCACACAGTTAGTGTTTCAATATTGTGACGGGTTCATCAAAATCAACAAGCTGCAAACTTCTGACTAATTAGAAGTTGGCTGTACAGGGGATGTGAATCCATTTCCTCTGAGAAATGAGGTGAGACATGAATCTCTCTGCTTCCAAACCCAGAATGGTTAAAGAATTTAGCAATTTGTAAAAATATGCAAGCTGTACAGACAGATAAGGCTTGCTTATGAATAACATTACCCTATAACTCTCATCTGACGCTCTTATCCTTTTTATGCCATTGCTACGAAGATTTCTAAGTAGATAATAGAGCCATTTGTAAATTAAACAAAATGGTTTTTATAAGTTGTTATTCTAACATTTCAATTTGTTTTTCTCTTTCTGCTTTGGGCAACTCGGAGACGACCTATTTCCTTAGCTCTCATCAGCCTGTCTCAGCGCAGCGCTGGCTCCGGGGGCACAGCGGGCGCTGCCGAAGGGCCCGTGTCCATCCTGCCGTGGGTGGCGGTGCCTCTCCTGGGCAAGTCCCTGTGCAAACAGGCGGTCTGTGCAGTTCCAAGCCAGAAGGCACTGCCTTCCCTGGGTTGTTTGGTAAAGAGCCAGTCTGTCCTCAGTGAGCTGGCGGCTCCTTCTCTTGTACTGCCCCGACAGCTCCGGGCACGCCACGGAGCCACAGGGGGAAGAGCTGCCTCAGCCCCCCCAGCCATAGGACCTCTTCCTGGAGAAGTCCTGTGCTTAACGAGAGGCCGTGACACCAATAAAACCTATGCAGAGCAACAGCAGCGCCTTCAGCAAAGCTCTGGCCACTCTCTCTGTCCCCAGAGCTGCTGCCGACCCTGCGAGCAGCTGCCCGCGTGTGGCTGGAAGGTCAGGAAGGAGCTGGTTTGTGAAGGTGATTACTCAACTTCTTTTATAGAAAATTAATTAGGCTATTATCAGGGGCTCGGCAGCAGCAGGTTGCCATGTGGTTCTCGTGTGTGGGTGTAGTCCTGAAGGTTTTCTGAATCTTTTAATTACTAGTCATGAGCACAGCGAAGTCTTGTGAAGATCTGCCTTTGGAGGAAAATATTAATATATATCTGGATGGGAGGCTGTGGGGAACGCTTCCAGCCCGGTACCTGGAGGCAGACCAGTTGAAACAGTCTCTGGGAGAAATAAAACCAGAAGGAACAATTCTCTGTTTGAATTAACATTGCAACAGCAGCAGGGGTATATACATTATGTTTTTAATTTCAACAATCTTATCAAATCTGGCTACCACAGAAAGGGTTGCAGAGGGCCTTTAGCATTGCCAATATTTTTCTCTATTGAAGCACACATTAGCGTGTTCTCTTCTGAAAGAAGTCCTTGTTTTTACTTGGCTAATCTGGGCTTTTATACAGCTTTTAAAGGTTTATTGCTTAGGAACAGAAAATGCCACACTCATACACAGACTGTTACCGTGTCAGAAACTGTTATTTAATGTTCCTCAGGTACTGCTGGCGGGGTGGCGGATGGGTTAGCTGTCTCCATCAGAAGCTTTCTGTATAGCATCACCAAAACTATAAGTATTCTGTTGGTAGCTTCTGCACTGACAGTACAGAATCACAGAATGGCTGAGGTTGGAAGGGACCTCTGGAGACAGTCTGGTCCATGTTAGTGCATGTTGCTCAGGATGGCACCCAGGCAGGTTTTGAGTATCTCCAGAGAAGGAGACTCCACAGCCTCTCTGGTAGCATCAGGTAATATTAACTCTTCACTAAATCTCCAGCAGATTACTGGTTAGAGCAGTGTTTATTACCTGCAGCATTGCCCGTGATGTTCTGTAGTCCTTGGCAATCCTTGAATTCATAAAGATGGTTAAAGCTGGAGACGCTGAGCAGCTCTCATGGCAGCAGCATTCGCAGCCTGACAAAAGCAGCCAACTTTTCCTTTTGTGGCTATCATTAGATTGCTTATGCAGGCAGAAGTTTCTGCATGTGATTTCTGTTCTGAAGATATACATTTAAAAACAAAATCACAAAACTAATAGCCTGTAATAACTCATAATGTCAATTCCTGTTTTTTTCTGTGGCATTGAGATTGGCATTGAGATTACACCAATGTTTCCGTCCAGCTGAGGATCTGAAAGACCTGCGTATTTTGTTTTGTTGATGAAGACAAATTCTTCAAACACTCAGTTGCATTAGCTTAATGTCTGAGTGTGCTTGTTTAGGAATATGATGATAAATTGAATTGGTCAGTGTTTGGCATACATGTGTGCAGTTGATCACTACAAAGTTTGAGGATAACATACAGAAGTTAGTTAACTATTAAATGTATAAAATATCTATGATAACATTGCGCACGTTGCTGCCATCACATCTGCTGAAGTTTCCCTTCCACCCCAAGTTTGGTTTTGAGACGGTTGAGCTTTTCCAGAGCTATTTTTCCTTTCTTCTCTTTTGTGCAGAAATGTATCAGTGGCCTGCAATGTCCAAGTGAAGCATTTGGTAAAAATCTAGTTCTACCTGACTTTGGTTTCATCATGTAAGAAACATGAATTTGCAAGATAGTTTAAAACTTGTTTTTCTTTTAACTGACCTTTGTTCTATTTTCCTTTCATTATTTGCTTTGCTCCTTCATCTTATTCTTCCTGCTTTTTTAATCATCCAACTTTGTCCTCTCAGTCTTATCCTTCCTGGTAATCTTCTATCAGACTGCTGTTTTTTATCTTAACGCTATTGTCTTTTCATTTTATTTTAACATGCTATTTTGAACTTTAATCTCTGGACTTGCATTTGAAAAAAATGGAGGGGGGAGGATGGAGGGAGGTGGCCAACGTGGAGTTGCATCCACTCCCTGTTCTCAATCCATGCAGAAAGCTGACTTCTGTCGCCAGCCTTGAATTCAGAAACAACTTCCCCATCCTTGCAGACAAAGCCAGATTTTCCTCTTGTATGGAGGTGATGGCTAAACTCAGGTATTAACCTTACTGGGAACATGCTGACCTTCAGCCCCTTTGGGCTCGTGTTGGATTGGTTACAGGAAAGGGTGAACCCAGCGATGCTCATCTGCACTGGTCAAGCACTGGCTAGACATCACAGAACATTTTTCTGGTAACCTAATCTCACTGGTTCTGCACTGCTATTGAAAGGGGGGAAAAGTGATTCAGAATCTGACTCAACAGATAGTGTCTACCCTTCCTGTAAATGCAGCTTGACCATCTATGGAAGAAATATGATCTATTTAGTTTCATATTTCAGACTTCAGCTTCAACTAGTGCAGCAGTAATGAATCATTGACCCTAGAAAAATATCACTGATTTGATTAATTAGCACTTAAAAGAACTGCTTGGATAGGAAACTTTCAAAGGTTGGAAATAATGCTGGTATTTTATTTGTCCTTTCATTAACTGGATTCCTAAGAAAAATTCTGGCATGATGATTTTTATGGGGATTGTTTCAGTTGGTGCAATGTAGCCTCTGATTAGGTCATCTTTATCAGAAATATTATGATACATCAATCACAAGAAAATTTAAAGAAGTTGATTTTATTTGGCAGAGTTGGAATTTCTCTTTAGAACCAACTTTTTACATTCAGAAAGCACGGGATCTGTTCAGAATGGGTAATGTATGCATCCTTTTTTATTCATAAAAGATAGTATTAAACTGTTTCCCTGTTTTCAAAGAAATACCTCCCACTCTAGCACTTCTACTGGAAGCAGTGTCTGGTTTTGCCCATCACTGATGTGCCTGCACGTGATTGAAGGAACAGCTCCTCAGGCTGCTGCAGGAGCAGCTTGTGTACCCCGTGTCCTGTGTGCAGAGTTTGGTGCTGAGGGAGGTGACAAGCTCTGCACAGCAGCGAAGTACGTAAGGGCTGACTGATGCTGCTGCACCATCTTTTTAATATCTCTGCTGCGCTGAAGCACTATGAGCTCAGTGTTTGCTCTGGATACTTACCCAAGAGCCTTATCAGTGGAGCAAACGAGCTATTAAGGAGTCAGAAAAGGCATTAAAGTGTAACATTTGCTCTTGCTACAGGGAGTGAAAAGACTTGCATGTGACCAGTGAATGGTGGAAAATGGGTTGAGTGTGGATGCTCAGCAGATATCTGGAGGTGTGATTAAAGGACTGCAGTTAAGGGATACCTGGACTGTGATTAAGGCACTTGCAACAGAAAAGACAGGTATCTGTGTCTGCAGGGGCCACAGTCTGACAGCAGCCTGGGGCTCAGTGCATCTCCTCCCCTCTTTTTGGTGCTTTCTGGTAGACCATGGCAGAATTGTAGTGGCTGGCGTGAAGTCCCCTGGGGCTGCCTTGCCACAGGAGGAACACGTCACTGGGATCTGCTCTCTAATCCAGAAAGATCTGTCTCTGAATTGAGACCTATGCATTTTATGAAACCCATATGCTAACCTAATGACTTCAGTTTTCCAAGAACTGAAATCTCTGTTCTTAAAAGGCCCCGGGAAGAAAAAAGGAAAATGTTTGCATTTTAATTACCTTTAGGAACAGACATGTTCAGTGGTAATTTAGAATTTAATCTCAAAACAAGTTACAGTATTATCATTGTATGATATAATGCTATTACATGTTAATTAAATTAATTGAAGTGTGTTAACTGGTAATTAGTCAAATGTACTTTAATTGGATAGATGGCATTATGGCACAGGGAATAGAGCTTGACAGACACATCTTACAGATGTCTGCTCGCCTACCTTTGGCTTGTCTACCTCCGTAGTAAATAGGCTTTGCATTTCATGTTGCTGAACTTTACATGAGCTTTTTTTTTTTTTTTCTGCGAATTGTGCCTTTGGGATATCCTTTGATCCATGCTGCTTATTGGATTAAAACTACTTTAATAACTGCATAAAGCTATGTTTGGATTAAGGAGGAAAATTAATGCTTTGAGGAAGGAAATAACGAGACTACGCCTAGCTCACTGACTTCAGGCTCCTCATATGAGCAAAAGCTGTCAGCATGCAGCGTTCTGGTTTTTGTCGAATATCACTTATCAGTAGGGAAAAGAACATGTTTTCTGAACTTAAAAGTCCCTAAAAGTATGCCATTTGCAATGATAACGTATTGAAATACGGTGGTGCCCCTCGCAGGAGGGCAGAGTAGCCCTGCCAGTGCAGGCTGCAAGTGAGACAAGACAAGTGAGGATCTGTGCTGGATGCTGGATCACTTTTAGCCACAAGTGGTGTAAAACTCAACATTGCACTTCTCAGCAGTGTGCTGCAGCAGTCCCACGTCTGTGTGGGCCTGGGTGAGACCAGCAGAGCAACGCCACGTGTGGAGCTCTCCTCAGCTCAAACCGGAGCTGCGCTGTGCTTAGAGCTGGCCCGAGGTGAAGGCCCAATGCTTCCCTCTCTTGGTAGAAGAGCCTCTACCAGTGCAACCCCACCACCAAGTGTTACAGCAGGGCCTTGGGACAGTCTGTGGACGTGTCCTGCTGTACTCAGGGGAGGCTGGGGCTGTCCCGGGCCGCCCGGTGCCACCACGGGCCTGCCGCTGCCAGGCGCTCAGCAGCCGGCTCCCACTCCTCCGCCGTGCCGCTTCCAGCAGAAGTTTGTTGTCATCTGTTATGACTAGCAATCTGATCGGATCTGATGGTTTGGCAATTCTTTCTGGGAAGATCCCAACACAAATCTATACTGTCTAGGGTGACTGCTTAGAGATTGACTTTTTTTCCTGAGCGTTATTTTCATTCTGGTCTAGTGTAAGGATCGTAGGTACCTTGGATTTTTTCTGTTTACAGCAATGTGACAGGCTGGAAAGGAAATATCATGTACAGTAAGCTACTGATAATGATTTCCTCAACTTCTTCACTCCAAAACAGAGTATGTCAGTATGAAGAAACCTGCTACAAACCCACATGAATGTAGGGATCTCTGTTTAGGAAGCCATTTTCTAGCACAAGGTAGTTCCTGAATTGTGTATGTCTTCTTCAGACCTGAGTTACTGATCTCTCTGCACTAGTGAATGGCATGACTGTGAGGACTTACAAACCTGCCTCATTTGAAGTGCTTCCTTTTCCTTATGGTGCTCCGAAGATCCTTCTGGTGCGGCCGGGCCCAGCACAAGCCTGGGGTTGCTCAACATGGGGGAGCTGGAGCCGCTCTGGGCCTGTCTGGCCGTGGGTGAAATAACGAGCTCCAGATCCAAAGAGGATTTCATTCATCTGCAGATGATGCTCTGAAATGAACTTACTGTAAGCTCTTCCTCTAATTAAGGAATAGATGGCTTTCTTAGAACTCATTTGGCAGGGGAAAAAAAACCTGAACACTTTTTCTCTAGACCTAATACCAAGGCACCCCTCATGAACCCCATTCAGAGAAAGACACTGGAGTGCTAGTCATACAAACTGGTTATCCTGTCCTTCCCCTTTAAAATGCATTTTTCTCTTTTACATTTAATGTGGCAAGTGCTTGCCTTAGAGCTACGGCACTTTTATGAGAAAAGATCCCACTTCAGGTGCTGCTCGCTGCTGGGAGCTGCCGAGCTCTGCTCCTGGCTGCTGCAGGGGCAAGAGAACAAATTTCAGGGCTCCCTTGGTTGTGAGCTGGACGTTGTGTAGCTGCCTGCTGCTCCTCCTGTGGTCCTGTCCTGGGCACGTGCTGTGCCCTGAGGAAAGGATGTGCCCCACAGCTCTCGCAGACAAGCCTCAGGATGGGGGTTGTGTGCTGGACTGGTTTGTGCTGCTGCACCGGGGAGGCTAAATGGCAAACCTGATGTCTGACTGCATCGGAAGATCTGCTCTGTGTCAGGTAAAGTCTGAGCTGAGAGCTGAAATCTCCACCTGCAGCTGTCGGGGCAACGCTGACATTAGTTCTAATGAAGTTACAACAGAGAGGATGGGTGGAAAGTTAGGGGAGAGAGGGGGGAGGTGTATTTATTGACAGGCAGAGGATCGCTTGTGGTTAGGAGGAGCGTCGGGCCCCTGGGGAAGCTTGCCGGTTCTCCCCGAAGCAGCACGCCTGCTTGTTTCCCTCCTGTCTGTCATGCTCCATCAGGTGACAAACTCCCTCCTGCCCTGGGAACTCTTCCTGGAGTTTCTTGATGGCTGAGCTTGGCAGCAGCAAATTTCTTTAATTTGAGAAACGCAGCTAAAAGCCTTGCTGCTAAAATACAGAAGGCCAAGAAGATTTCCCAGCCACCCGCCTGTATGGAGAGCCCCCAGGTGAAGAAGCGCATTCACACAGCTGCATAAATATTGCTAAAATACTACAAGCCCTGTTACGCTCATCAGCACCCTTTATCTGGACGTTAGCTCTGTGGCCAGAGAGCAGCCTTCTACTGTAACGTGACGGCTCGGCAATCTTATCTGATTACTGGAGTAAGTGGTGCATATGAAACAAAGCTGCCTGATGACAAAGCCCTGATACGAGGGATCTAGAGATTAATCAGGCACATCAGGTTTTCTGTAGGAAACAGCCAATTTCTTTAAAATTAATGGAATGGAAGACTTTCTAGTAGAAAAAAAGGCAGATTTACTTGGGGTGTGAAGTGCGTGGGGCGTGTTGGGAGGAGCGGTGTTGACCGGTGTCAAGCACAGCACCAACACCAGGGCTGCTCCAGCAGCAGGGCCAGCAACCCCCTGTGTGGGACCCCCAGCTCCCCTCTGTCCCCTGCACCCACAGGAGATGGCAGTGCCATGGGGAAGTCCTGGGAAACGCGAGGCTTCCTCAGTACCGCTGCCAGAGCGTTGCTGCTGCCAACCAGGCAGTGAAAAGTCTCCTTTTGCCTGCTATTACGGGGATTCAACAAATAATATAATCAGAGCAATCAAATCTTCAAGTGCTGTCACATTATTTCTGGAAGTCAAAAGCATGAAATGTTCTGGCAGCTTTTGCTACAGAGGCTGAGCAAATAGGTGGGTTTCTGAGCGAGCAGGGCTGTCCGGAGCCCACCCTGCTGCAGGAGCCATGCCACACCGGGCTTTGTCCCGGCTCTGAGAGGTAGGGCAGGGCAGCAGCCCCTCTCCTGCCCCTGCTACGTGGGCTCGAGCTTAATTTAAGGGCCAGGGTGTTTAGGAGACTGCCCATCACTGCTGTTTTTTCTGCTGAAACATCAGACACAGGGAAGCGAAGCCTGCCCGGTTGGGGTTAAATTTCTGGGTGTCTGTAAGAGTCCTGGAGAACAGAAAAGAGTCAGCTACAAGACTGTGGCCATTTCTTCCTCCAAGCCAATGAACAGAAATCTTTCCATCTTTTCTAAGACATGGGGCAAGGAGAGGTGAACATAAAATGAATAAAATGAGGTCTCAGGGGTGCGCTGTGAGCTGGGCTGAGGTCTGCGGCTCAGGGCTGAGAAAGTAGCACTGGAATTTTGAGCAGCTTCTGTGTGTTTGTATGCAGTGGAGTTACAGGTTGGGGGGGTGCTCTTAGTTATTTGTCTTTGCAAATTATTTTTATTGTATTTAATTTGTCAGAGAAATAGGGCTGCTTCATTTAGCTGGGGGAAACCCTTCACCTGTAGCGAGCTGGCAGTCTTTGCTGGAGACATCATGCTTCCCTCACCTGATGAAACACTTCTGGAGTTCATTTCGCAAGTGGAGGAGGCTTTTTAATGGGAGGCCGCAAATCTAAGTGGATAAATAATTTTTCAGGAATGGCATTAAACTTTAACTGTTTTTTTATTAAAAGGTTGGCAGTGTCACTTAAAAATATTTGTATTAACTCTAGAAAACTATTGGGGAAGCCGTTTCAGGTCCTTGCACCCTGTCCAGCCTTACCATGGCACGATCGAGCAGGACCAGTAGGACACCGTGTTGTCTCTGGGTGACTCCATGAAGAGCCCAGGAAAGACTTAAGAGTAGCAATAAATAATAATAAATAATAATAGTAATAAAAAAGGCTGATATGTTCAGGGATCTTCCCCCCTGCTTCTACTTGGCGTCACAACAAGAGACACAGAACTCAATTACTAAAAAGAAAGACTGTGGAGGATGTAATTGCCATCTAGCAGCAGGACCCTCTTGAATTGATTACTTTTTCCCTTTAGGAGCTTGCTTGTCAGTTGAGCTTTGCTTTCATTAACGTACTTTTCCTTTCAATTTTAGTCTGCTCAAAAATATCCTAAAAAGCAACTTTTTTTTTTCTTCCCTCCCTCACAGAATAGCACTACCAGCCATTGCCTAGGCTGTTTGTAAATTAAGCTGAACAGGGGGATTTTCTGATAGGAAAGGATTTCGGGCGTTATCGGTCTCCCCTACAAGCCAGGCCGGTGGCAGAGCATTCTGCCCTCCTCCAGGTGTCCCCTGGGGAAGACACAGCAGGCGTGCAGCGGTACCTGGAATCGTTTCGCTCCCGTGCTTGGCTTCCTCTGCAAGCTGCTGTGTTCAGGGGGGCTGGCGGGGGGGTCCCAAGGTGACCCCTGGGCCTCTCCAGGGCCCTGTCCTGGGAAGGAGCTGGTGCAACTCCAGCAGAAACGTGCTGGGAGGAGCGCAGCGGGGAGCTAAGAAGGAAGAAAATCTGTCGGCACTGGTGGCATCTGCACAAAAGACCTGGGTTGCAGCTGGAGGTGAAACAACCCCTTCGCTGAGCAGCAGCCGGGAATGTTGTGGTGAGCAATGCCCAGAGAAGCGAGGGCGAGATGTGTATTCCTACCCAGGACCTGCGTTAACAATTTTTTTAAGCTCTTTGTCCCTGTCAATCTTTCCATCTTTCCATCTTCCTATGAAAATTTAAGATCATGTGCATTGCACATTAAAAATAGCCATTCCCTTTCCTTCGGGAGAAGAAAGTGGTATTTTGGGATTTTGTTCCGATGGCTTTTTAGTATGTATCTCTTTAAAATATTCTCGAATATTTTTGAAGAACTAATCTTACAAAAATAGGAAAGCATCTTATATAGATGGAATAAGAAAGATCATTAGGTGAATGAAAGGACCCAATCTGTATGCAGTAACAGTTTGTTAGTAATGGTTAGCTAGAAATGCTTTGGTCTACAAATATTTTTTAGGTAAGCTTGATGCATATTTAGTTTATGAAATAGATCCCCTGCAACTGAAGTAAATGCTCGGGAGCAAAATGATAGACTTCTGTGAGACCAAGACTTCAGGAAACGCTGTACTCCAGGGGAAGGAGGCTCCAGACAAGGGAAAATGAGAACAGAGAGCAAGTCGGGCAACCAGGTACGGCAAGTGTTACCCCACTACTGCAGCACCTCCGGATCGCGTCTGCAGGACTCGCAGGGCAGTGCCGGGGTCCCTGCTCTTGCTGTGGCAGTCACCAGGCGTTGTGGGGCAGCCCAAGCACCGCGTTGTTGGGGCGTTTAACCTCGCCCAGCACCTGCGCTGGTACCGGGGCTTTGTGCTTTACGTGGCTGAGCTTCAGCGGCTGCGCGCACGGGTCAGGTGGAAGGAGCTGTAAAAATGCAATACTGTGAAATCTTCCACAACGCGGGTTTGTTGGCGGTTACGAATGGCTTTCCGCAGGATTTCTGTGTGTGATCTCAGGCTCGCGCTAAGTTAATCTCGCAGTGCTGCGTGTCAGAGCGGCTTGCTTCGCGCTGGACCTGGCAGCTGACTGTGGCATCCTACCCGAATTTGTCTGTAGAAGAAGCCAAGCGAAGCAGGTTCTGGATGTCAGCTCGTAGCCCGCAGGAAAACTCATTAAGGGCTGAGCTGCACCGCAGACCATTTTGAAAATAGAAGTTCTCCCACAAAGAAGATTATTATTCAACAAAATGCTTTCTCCAAGCAGTAAACACAATATAGATCAGGCTTGTGACATGAGTGACATATTGTAAAGGAGCGTCAGCTGGGGATGTTGCCTTAAAGCTGAAAGAGCATCTGCCCGGCTAAGTGGAAGTGTGCTCTCGTGGAGACCTCCTTCCTTCAAGCACCGCACACAGAAAGGAAAGCGGGGATCAGAGGGAGTCTCCAGCTAATGAAGGGAAGAATGCAGGAGAAAATAACACTGGCTCCTGCCCTCCGGTATTTCCTTTTAACGCAGGAGGGGCCGTCCTCTTCAACTGAGCACAGCATAAATAAGTCATGATTCTGGTAATGTTCAACCCAAAGAAAGAGATGCACAGCTTAGGGAGATCTCCAGCGAGACGAGAACAAGCATCTGCCTAGCATGGACAGAGGTAAAATATCAGTCCTTACAGGTTTGCTTTTATTTTTATTGACTGATGTGTCAGGGAAACGAAGCTAGCTGAAAAAAAAACAAGAAGAAGAAACGAACCCAAACGTATTTTAAGGTTTTGAAATCAGTGGAATCTGTCTCAGAGAAGGAAAAGCAGCCCCGAGGGCTAAGGCTAAAATGCCAGAGCAGTGCCCTGGGGAAGGCCCTGAGGCGCAGAGGGACAGCACCAGGGGGCTGTGGGGACACCTCCGAGCACTGCCCTGAGCGCTGGGGTGCGCTTCTCGTCCCTGCTCCGGTGGCAGCGCTGGGGATGGGGATAACGCACTGCCAGAAACCGCAAGCACCAGCGTACGCCGGGTGCATTTATTTTTATTTTTCACAGTAATGTATCAATTAAAGAAGCTAGCAAAGAAAAACAAAAAGAACAACCCAAACCAACCCAATGCAACTATTCCATCTTCCCCTGGACTTTCTCAGTCCTTCCCTGGGGACTGTGCCGAGGACTTTCCCTCCTTGCTGCCGAAGCCGGGCCCAGCGCACGCGGCTCTCTGCGAGCCGCTGGGAGCATTGCCTGTGTCTCGGAGCCTGGGACTCCTGCCTGGTGGTGTTACAAGGTTTTTAGCAATTCCTGCGGCTTTCAGCATAAGCTCCTTCCGAGCAACAAGCTTCTTCTTACTAAACAAGGAGATACCTTCCTGTAGAGTTTTCTGCCTTAATTTTAAAGGGCGAATGCCACCCCTCAGTCAGAGTTATCCACAGCCTGTGTGAAAGGGGGTGATCAGTAATTCTCTCCCCTTGAAAATCCAAGCGAGTCCCAGGGGCTGGAGCCAGGCAGTGAGTCAGGCGAAGCCTCCTGAGCTCTCACAGCATCTCCTCCTCCTCCTCCTGCTCCCCCGGGCTCTCTGCTGGAGGCTGGGGGCGGAGGGAGCCGCAGGCTGGTGCTGTTTGAGCTGCACACCCAAGGGACGGGGTGCTGGGGGACTCCTGGCTCCCACCTCCAAGGGCAGCAGGACCGAGCCCTACCCCCAGAAACAAGCCGTGGGATCCAGGCGCTGTGTGCTCGCTGCGTGTCTTTTATCCAGCCCTAGGCTGCCTGGGGAAGAGGTGGATCTGCCTGCGGTGCGCGGGCAGGGAGAGCTGCGGCACAGGCGGGCGGCGAACTGCAGAAATGCAGAATCACAGAACTGAGCCCAGCTCCTGGGCTGGCAGCCGCTGCCCCGTGTCGAGAGGGAACCGGGGACAAAAGGAGCAGCCCAAGCTGGCAGTCAGCTGCGAAGGGAGTGCTTCTCAACATGCCTACTTAGGCAGAGAGCTGCAGTGAGGAGAGACCGGGAGAGCCC
Source organism: Oxyura jamaicensis (assembly GCF_011077185.1). Classification (NCBI taxonomy): domain Eukaryota; kingdom Metazoa; phylum Chordata; class Aves; order Anseriformes; family Anatidae; genus Oxyura; species Oxyura jamaicensis. The sequence continues at coordinate 35,097,912 of NC_048898.1, read as the reverse complement.
TGACCTGAGAGCGCTGCGAAATGCTCTTCTGGGCATGGAGCGGTGCCTGGTACAGCTGAGCGACTGAGCAACGACACTGGGGGGTTTGGTGTCGGAGAAATGAAACCTGAAGGTTTCCAGATGGGAAAGTTAGTTCTTGGTACGTGTTTTTGTACCTCGCCACTGGTATTTTCACATTTGGTTTCCAACCTGGTTTCAGTGATCAGTGTGTGCTTGGGTATGTTGCCCCCAGCACTGAATCCGGAATAGTAGCGATGTTATTTAATAGCAGTAATCTGGGAAGAGAAATAATTAGGTAACAAAAGTGTATTAAAATCACTGCTAAAAAGGGTAGAGCTCATAAAAATGAAACTGGTTGGCTGATAAAGTGAAGTTTCAAACTTATAATGAGCTTAGACATAACGATGTTAGCACAGGAAGGTAAAGCACCTAATTGAGAGGCTAAAAACATGCGTTTGTGGACTGGAATGCTGTGTAGGAAGTGGAGGTGGTAACGATTTTCCACCTTCTGTGGCGACCGCGGTGCCCACGACTCGCCCTCCCTCCCCTTCCACTTAAAGAAGCTCAGGGTAACCAACTGTCTCGGCGCTGCGCTCGCCGTGAGCCCTGCTAGCAATTTGTGCAAATAGCGTGTGGGCTGATGGTAATTAGGTGCCTTAGGAAAAGTCTGTCCTTGGCATGAAACACGACGGGTTTGGTGCAGGCAGCGTGCAGCAGCGCGGTGGGTGGGTGGGTGCAGCGCCTCCCCAGCACTCCCACCTGGCCACCAGAGCGCTGCTGGGGGCTCTCTGGTGGCACCCCGGGGCCGCTGGATGGACGGTGGGGACGCTCCTCGAGGCGCTGCAGCCCGTGTGTGCTGCCAACAGAGCTGCGAGACAGAAAATTGCACCCTGGGGGAGGTTTGGAAGTCTTTTCTGGAAAACTGCCCCCTTGTAACCTGGAGATCAATCAAGGTCAGTGTACGCTTAGGGCAGTAAGAACTGGGGTGAAGACCCCTTCCAGTGTCAGACAGCAATAAAGTGCCGAGTGCCCGCAGCTCCCTTTTTATCCCTCCGGGAAGAAATAAACTTGCTTTGGAGAGTAAGTAAGCGAGTTAGTGTGGTACCTTCCATCTGCCCCGATGACGCCGAGGATGTGCTGAGCTGGGTATTGCTCTCCACCTCTTGTTCTAGCTAGCTACCAGTGGACACCAAGAAAAATTGAATCTTTACGCTTTAAAGCCTCCTGTTAGTCTTTCTGCAAGAGTTCATCTGACTATCCAGCGAGACTCTTTAGAGAAGTAGGTAGATGTGAGATGGCACCATCTGTTGTTTGTTGCTTTGGAATCCGCTGCTTTTTGGCTAGCTAGATGTTTTGAGCTTATCACGTACACATTTTGCTGAAATTATGAAACAGTTAATTTCTAAACAAGTTACCGAGAGTGAGTTCATTGATCTGACTTCACTGAGAAGCTGGGATGCTCGCAGTTTTCCCCTAGCTATCCAAGCACCACACCTGAGGTACCCAAAATGAGCCCCAGACCTACGGTGACGCAGAAGGCGAGGTCTCCGGGCTTTTGGTGATGGCTGAATAAAGTGAATCAGTGAGGCTTCCCCCTGCTGGAAAGTTAAAAATAAACGAGACGCCCCTACCGATTCTCTTCTGGGGCGTGCCAACTGCAAGCCGACATCTCCAAACGCTCGATGCCAATACTCAGTACTTTGGGGAATGAAGAGGGTGCAACTGATCCTGAGAAGGCTGCTTTTCCGGAGCTCGTCTCCTCTGAGAGCCACAGATCCCTTCCCGACAACGTGTAAGCTCTGGGAAGACAGGAGGAGGTGAGGGAACTGGTGCCGTCTCTGACACCAGGGAGAAGCTCCCTTCCCTTTGCACGACGCTTTGCCGAAAGCTGTTGGTGCACTTCTCAGTTTCAAAAAGGGGCGCAGTGCTTGAGGGTAATGCCGCTGTCCTGCACAAAGCCCGGGTGCACGCTGAGGATTCCTCCCGACGAGGATGGGTTTTAGCCGCCCCGTCAGATGTCCATGGTGCAGGGGAGGCGGGTGGATGTGTCCGCGCATGTGTCCGCCCAGAGCAAAATGAGGTATGTTTGTTCTCAGGAGGGCTCTGGGACGAAGCGTGGCCCCAGGCAGATGTCCTTACCCCGGGTACTTGTGTGCTTTTGCTGCTGTGGGTTGGAACCGGGAATGGCTTCTAAGGAGGGTTAAAAGCAGAGCAGACGGGGACTTGTTCCATGTGACTGCATGAAAAACAAACCTTTCCTTGAACGACTGTGCTCTTCGTTCTTCAGCTCAACAGGAAAATGTGTACAGCAGCTTGGTCTTTTTTGCGTACATTCGAAATAAGCCATTTTAAATATTTCTCTAGTTTTGAGTGCCTTTCTGTTTCTTTTCTTAGCTACCTGAATGGGTCTTCCTCTATGCAAAACCCTGCAGAGCTTACTGCTGGATAATGCACTTGTTCTGTTTTTAAGAAGAAAAGACATCTCTGACTTCTGAATCCGGCGTGCTTGGAATGCACCTGGGATTTTAGCAAATGCGCCTGGCTGTCCCTAGCAGGCCTGGCAGATGTTTGCTCGCCCCTTCATGCTCTTGCTTTCCGTGGAGCATGTGGACAGCGAAGATGAAGTGCAGCGGTGCCTCGTTTGTTTTCTCTTCCTAAATAATCGGTCTGAAATACTGGTATCAATAACGCCACCTTTGTATAGAAATAACTTAAGAATATTGTATGAGAAACTGGGAAACAGATCGATTGAAGTATAATGGGAAAGAAATTCATATTTTATAGTTTAACTTGCCAATTAATCATCTTTGTGCAATCGTATGCTCCTCTGACAGCTGCTGGAACTGCCACTGGGCTCATCTCACACCCAGCAAGGTTGAGATTTATCGTAATCTCCTGATGAGACCTTCACCAAAAAGCCAGCAAGTTTGGAGACGGTGAAAAGGGATCGATGGATAATGAGGAAACAAAAAAGGTGCCGATGGCAGCGCAGCCCAGAGATCACCCCGCCAGCTGAAGGGGGTGCTGGCTGCCCCTCTGCCCCTTCAGTGGGGGCAGGCTGTGGATGGAGCAAACACCTCCACCCACCCCCCTGCCCAGAGATTATTTTCTTGTCTGCTCCCTCCTGGTTTGGCTTTTTAATTCTCTTTGTCCATCTCCTGTTGTGGTTAGGCTGTACGTGTCCTCGGGGGACTCAGCAGCACTGTCCTGCCCGTGGTCTCCTGCCAGAGAGGGGGAGAGGTGTCCTGGGGAGCCGGGCACCTCGAGGTTGTTCTCACCATCACCCTGAGAGGCAGGAAAAGGGCTCCTAGGAACTCTGAAGTCAGGTATCACGTGTGTCTTGCTGCAGTGGCTTTTGTTGCGCTTTTTATGTCCTTCATTTGGCATTTCTGAAAGTTCTCTTGGTGGGGTTAAAACAGGGCTTGACGCTCTGCATGTGGAAATCGACAGAATTTAGCAAAAACGAGATGGTGGTATTTAAAATCACAGGAACAGACACAAAAGGTCCTTTCAGGAGTTTTCATTTGATGCGTTTGTCTTGAGGAGTACGCTCAGCAAAGGCCTTGTGCTCTGAAGGGCCCTGGAGCCTGCTCCACCACGCACCCCTCACACGGCCCGCGTCAATTCCTCCCGGCACGGGCGTTAGCAGCTATAGCACAGGAGAACCCGGCTGGTGCAGACATCTGGGCTTAATCCCTCTGTCTGGGTGTGGAGGGGCTGCGGTTTGGTTGTCACCGTTTCCATAAAGGGGGATTTGTCAGAGCTTTAGATGAGCTGCATATGAGAATAAAAACAGCGTCTGCGATTCTGCTAGCTGGAGTAAAAAACGCAGGGACGATCAATCCTCTGCCTCAGACTGAAAGCTGATCGCTAGCTGGAGTCAGGAGCCCATTTCCCTTCGTAGCGTGGCACTGCACAATTAGGTGCATCGCCGGTTTATTTGATCCGTTTCTGAAATATCTGCTATTTGCCACCGCTGGAAACAAATGACTAATGCAGCAGGTAGGGATTAACCCCGGGGACAGACTATTAGTCTGTGTCGTTATGAGAAAGCTCAACAGAATAATCACCTGCCTGGGTCATTTGTTTGGCTGGGTATTTCGGCAGCTCTGCTTGGGAAGGAATAAGAGCTCCTCAGCTGGGGTTCCTGCTGGCTGCACTGCTGCGGAGGAGTGAGCCGGGTGGTTTAGCACCTGGAAAGAAAAATCTGCTTGTGCCCAGGCTTGCTCTGTCAGACAGCTCCAGATACCCGGAGATGGCAGAGGAGATCCCCTCTCCTGCTCCATCCCCTCTGCACGGTGTGAAACGAGCAGCTTAACCGCCGGCAAAGATAGCAGCAAGCCTCACTCCCTGCGCCTCTCTGTTCACAGATAGTGCACGGGGAGGAATTTATTTATTAGGAGTCTGCTGAAGCATGCAGTTCTTGAGACTCTGGTCAGTGCTAACACCTAGAGGCAACTTCAGCACACCCAAATGTGTGTCTGCGTGCCTCTGCACAGGGAGTTCTACCTAATGCCTGCACAAAATGGCACAACATGCTGTTCTGCTCGTGGTTATCACAAGCTAAATTTTTCCCTCTGTGTGGCTACTGTGCTGGAAAGGAGAGTTTCACCTCCTGTTCTGTAGGTAGCTGGAGGCACCGCCACTAGGAAGTTCCCTCGCTGCCGTATTGTCCCATTTCCCACCGAGATGACCCCAGCATGAAGAAGGGTGGCTGCCAGCATCCTCCGTAGGAAGTGTCTGTAGGTTGGACCTTAATGAAAAGGGTCCTCTGCTGAATGTATGAACCTCTCTTTCAGACTTAAGAAATGAAATGATGGGCCTGAAACTTCTATTTCAGTGCTAAGCTGGCCCTCTGGCTATCTAAAGCACTCTTTGGGGTATTCAAGGGATAATGTGTGCTCCAGGTGTGAGACTGATGGATGATCTCAGATCCCCCTCACCCCCCAAAAAAGCACTTCCAAGCTGAAATTCCAATAGTTGAAAAACGTTATGCTCCAAACACTTCTCTTTTCTCCCCCTGTGGCTTTTCCCTTCTAACTCTCCCACTTGTCACAAAGAGGAAAATAAACCCTGCTGGTGTGAGAGGTTTTTCGCTTTGGCTACAAATCCCGGGTGGCTGCGTTGTGCACTTTGCTGGCGTTGTGGCAATGCAAGACTTGTGCAGTTGCTCCCTTGCCCCTTTCTTGAGACCTGCAGTGAAGGAGACTCCCCCCTGGCTTTCTGGTTCCCTTTCTCACCCTTTGAAAGTTCTTTTCAAGGCCTAAGCTAGACTTTTCCTGCTACAGTTTAGGACCGCTGCTGCTTGTTCTGTCCACCAGGTCCATGAAAAAGAGTAATCCCTTTTTCTTGCCAGCCACCCTTCTGCATATTTATGGATTATTTCTACACCCCTGCTTCCCCTCTCCTTTCCTATCTGTAACCCAAAGTGGTTTGTTTCCAGCCACCAGCACCGCTGCCGTGAGCTGCACCCAGCGGAGAGCCCTGCGGAGGGAATCCTCCAGGGCCAGCTCATGCTGCGCTTGGAGCGACTGCTGCTGAAACACCTGGGCTGCCGGGCCACCTGCTCAGCAGCATAGGCCATTTCAAGCACATTAGCTCTTAGTGTGACAGTAAATGCTCCCTGGGCTCACAGGCACTGCCCAGACGCTGCTTCCGTGCGCTTTGCTTCATCTCTGGTTGCTTAAGCTGAACTCGGCATCACTGCCGCTCGCTGGACTGGCCAGGAAAAGCAGAGCACAGCACAGCTCGCTGCTCCTGGCAAGTGGTGCAGCTTGTCCTGCTGCGGTCACCTCCTCGGGCACGGAGCAGCACGGCAGCGCCAAGCCTGCACCGCGCCGAGCCTCCTGCCTTGGCCTTGCCACGGACCTGCCATGCACGCAGGCTGGAAAATACCCACGGGTCTCCCCAGCTCCAGGCAGGAGCAGAACAATGCTTTCCTTATTATTCTTTGAGGTGTAGGAAAAGAAAGTCTGAAGGAAAAAGCAGCTGATGTTTGCGTGTGTGTGTGTTTAGCCAGGCTACAAAATGTCTTTATAGCTGCTGAGAAGCTCGTCTCTGACTTCAGCTCACCTGAGTGAGCTTGGGCCTTCTGAGGTCACATTACCTGCGCAAACCTTCACATCTAATATTCGTAAAGTATTTGGTAAGTCGGCACACTGGTAAGAAATCGTAATTCTCCTTCATCACCACCCCCCCCCCCCCCCAAAAAAAAAAGAAAAAAAAAGAAAAATGCTGGCATTTGCCAGTAACTAAATTTGGCTTCAACACTGCAAATAAACTCCTCTGAGAAACATTTTGTTTTTCTTCTGGACCTTAAATAGAAGAATACTCAAGGATGGTTTCGGTCCTTTCCAACTTTCCTTGCTTATGTGAAAAAAAAAATTGTATTGACAATGTTGTGTGCCTTGGAAAAATGTAGTTAAAAGCATCTCCCCCTGACTGACGGGGCCGTGCAGATGCATGGAGGGAGGATGCCCCGAAAGCAGTGGTGGGTGGACACCAAGAGCTGCTGAACTCCTTCAGATTCTCCACATCGCTTCTCCCCCCAAATAAATCCCCAGCAACTATGTCCAATGAAATACAATTTGTTATTTTGCTGTTATATTGAGTATTTTAGAGATGAACTGCTCTTAAATAGGCAAAACAAACAAACAAACAAACAAACAAAACTGTCTTAAATAGACAAATTCTACCCCAGGATTATTGCCTTTCATAGGAAACCACCACTTCTTTCCTGTCACCATACATTTATTTTTTTCTGTTCAGCTACAATCACCATTACACGATTTTTGTGTTTAAAAACGCAGCCGAGCACTAAAACATTTAGAACTGATCTTCTCTTCATCTGATTCCTGTCACTTCGTAGATTACTCGACTCTGCACGTCCCGGGATGTCTCTGAGGATGACTGTAAGCAATGTGATTTTCCTGATCTCGTGTTTATCCATGTATCACAATAATTTTATTTCAAAACTTCTTAGTAATTAACTTCGCTAAGGTTATTCACTGCCACGAGAGACCTGGTTCCTTTGTGCACTGAATGAAAAGAGACGATATGAATTTTTAAGACCTTTGACTTTCTTCTACACTGTTTTAGGAAGCCTCAGGTTTGCCTGTGGACATCTGCACAGTGCTGATGTCCCAGCTTTGCCATCACACGTAGGCAGCCTGGGAACGCAGCGATTTACTGCCACAGGAGCAGGTGCAGCAGGGTATTTGCCTTTTCTCCCCACGTGGCACTTGCCATGCCGTTACGGTGGGGAACCGGAGCAGTGCTGGTGCTTTGGCAGACATAGAATCGTAGAATATCCCGTGTTGAAAGGCACCCGTAAGGATCATGGAGTCCAACTCCTGTCCTCGAGTGACTTCGAGCTGTGCAGCCGAAGCGTTGGTGTGTCCTATGGAGTGAGGCTCAGCCCGTCCCGCTGGTCCGGTCCTTGTGGCCTTACTTTTTGCTGGCGGCTGGAAGCTGTGGTGCTGCCAGCAGCCAGCAGAGGCCTGCCCGGCTCCCTCCTCACCCAGCTCCCTGCTGGAAGTGCTGCTCTTTAGGGAGCAAGGCTCCCAGGCGGCTGCCCTGCCATGGAGGCTTCCCGAGGCCGCCCCAGCCAGGCCGCAGCAAGGAGCTGCTGTGGTGCCCCTTTCTCCTCGCACCATCACACGGAGCATGGTGACCCTCTCCCGCCTGCTCGGGGCTGGGACACCGGCAGCCACGTGCCACGGGGTTTAGTTTTAACGAGGAGCAGGCAGTGCTACCAAGGGCTTCTTCCACAGCCCGGCAGAAGCTGAGGGCACAGCTGGCAGGCGTGTGGTGTGGGTTGGTGGCGGTGGTGGCAGTGGTGGCGGTGTCACCCCTGCTGTGGGGCTGCTCTGGAGCCCTCAGCGGGCAGGCTGAGGCCTGCGGGCCTCGTGCCCGCACCTTCTGCCCCCAGGCACCATCCTCCAGCGGCCTCCACCCTGGGAGCCCAGGCTTCAAGCAAGGCAGGGGAGGCAATTCCCGCTGTATAGATGCGGGCAGCTGCTGGAAAACCTTAATGCAGCGTGACACCAGGAGGCTCTGTTCCCCTGCGGGGCACGGCAGAGGCCCAGGAGCGGAGGGCTCAGCCCCCGGGCAGGGCACCCGGCGCGCTGTGGGAGCCGCCTCCACAGCCGAGCCCCGGGCGCACCTCGTGCGGCTCCGCGCCCAGCAGCTACGGTGGCGGCCCCTCGCCGAGCAGCGGAGCTCGCTCCGCTCCCGTGCCCCTTCTCGGGCGCCCCCCCGGGCCTGGAGACGGCGAGGGCTGCCCGGAGGGGCCGAGAGCCCCCTGCCCTGCCCGGCCCGGCCCGCCCCGCGCGGGCGGCGCCTCAGCGGGGCGGCGCCTGGGTCCGCCTCAGCCCGCCTGGCACTCGGCGGCGGCGCGGAGCGGAGGGCGGCGGGCACGGCGGCGCCCCGGGC
>NC_048898.1:35088707-35089079 GCF_011077185.1 Oxyura jamaicensis | reverse complement strand
CGGGGCAGCCCCGAGCCGGCCGGTGGCGGAGCGCGGCTCCTCCGCAAGGAGCCCGGGTGGGCTCCGAGCCGTGCCGGGGAGCCGCCGCTAGAGGTACTCCCAGCCTCGGAGCACCGGGATTTTCCATCGGGCGCACGGACCTGCGGTGTCTTCATCTTTTTTTTTTTTTTCCTTTTTCTTTTTTCCTTTTTTTTTTTTTTTTTTTTTTCCACCTCCCTGTGGCTGGGAAAGGGGCTGCGGACCAACCCCCCCGCAGGGCTCGCAGCCGCCTCCTGCACGCGGGACGCCCCCGGGCTGCGCTCCGTGCCCAGGCAGCCCGAAGTTCCCCGGCTCGGTGCCGCCCGGCTCGGTGCCGCCCGGCTCGGTGCCGCC
>NC_048898.1:35001380-35088697 GCF_011077185.1 Oxyura jamaicensis | reverse complement strand
CCCGGCTCGGTGCCGCCCGGCTCGGTGCCGCCCGGCTCGGTGCCGCCCCGCCCGGCAGCCCCGGAGCTCTCCGGCGGCCCGTGCCCCGCTGCAGCGGCGCGTCGGGAGCCGCGCTCACGGCTTTGCCTCGCCCCCGTGCACCCGTCAGTGCCGCGAACGCTCCCGGCTGAGGTTTTGGTTTTGTTCGTGAGGTTTTTGTGCGGGCAGAGAAAAGCCGCGGTTTGGGGGCGACCTGCAGCCCTCCGCCCGGCGCTGCTTTACTGGGGATTGCCAGGGCAGCTCCTAACGTCTGTAGCGCATCTCACTGCCCGTAGAGCGACTAAAGAAACACAGATGTTTTTTGGGCTGAAGAGCTTGGTTCTGAAATGTTGTGTAGTCATCTCCTAGTTAGTTACGAAACCACGAAAAGCATCGGTTTACTCGGGGTAAAACCCCTTTGTTAACTTCTCTCCCTGCCTTTTTCCCCCCTCAGTGGATATTTGGAGGTCATTCTCCAGTCATAGGATTTTCACCGTCTTCAGGTGTGGAATTTGTTCCTCTCTTCCCACCTGTGTACACATCTACGGTTCCGCCTCATGCTGGGAAAAACTGGATCGATAAAAGGCTGCCGAACTGCAAAGTAAGTCGAACGCTCATATTCTGAAGTCTGTTTAATGCTGGCGTATAGGGACTGTGTGAGCCGAAGAATACTTCTGGTTTTGTAAACTGTATTCAGTTATGCATGTATGCAGTTGTATGCAGGAGGGCAGCAGTCTGGCAGGGAAACCCCCACGGAGAGGGAATGTCGTGGGGGTGATGAGCGGAGGAGGGTACTTCAGTAGTGTTAAACCTTCAGCCTTGTGAAGTTATGCAAAGAATAAAATACCTTTACTGTTTATCTGCACTATGCTGAGTAAAATGCTTTAACTTCACTACCGGCTGAGATTTTGAGAGTTTCCATTTTCCCCTCCTGAGCACTTCCCCCTTTTTCGTCGGGGAGGGACATGGGGGTGCAGCGCAGGCAGCGTTGTCGTTGGGAGCTCTGCCAGCCCCGGGGCTGGTGCCAGCCTTTCACTCACGGTCCCAGGCCCTCGCGCTGCCCATCGTTATTTACATCCGTAAATTTAACGAGCTGAATAATTGAAATGAGGCTTTGTGACTGCAAGTTCCCATTTCCTTCCCTCATCCCTGTCCCTCCAACCTAGAAGATGACTGAGGTCTCTGAATTGCAGACAGACTTGCTCTGGAATAGCTCTGTCTTAGGCACAATTGGCTTCATTTATTATTTTCTATTTGTGGTGCTGCATAAGCTGATTATTCATGTTCAGAGCCAGTTAATTTTCTCATGATCAGCTAAACTCTGTCCACAACGCTTATGGAGCAGCATCAATCTGTTCTTGTAAGTTTGTCCCCAGACTGAGATACTTTCCACGTCATAACAATGAGTTAAAGATTAAAAAGAAAAATTGAGGAATAGAAATGAGAATAAAGTATTTCAAACCTTAATGTTTTTATTTGTGTTGGACAGATATACTTAAATAATGCATTTGCTCTGGATTCAGCATGGATACATCCTGAGGAATCAAGACTCTTCCAGGGAAATGAGAAGCCTCTATTAATGACAAATCAAGTAGCTATGGCTATAGCCAGGCCAGCTACTGCCTCCAGGCCTCTTCCCACAGTGGTGTTGGCACCTCAGCTGATACCAGGTTAGTAAATAATTAAGTATTTACCGCTTTTTATGCAACTCCAGAGAGGCATAAGCCATTTTCTAAAGTAAGGGTTTCATTCCATTCATTTGAAAATCTCTCAATTGATCTGGAACCTTGATGGCAGAGTGCTTTTCATCCCCTAAATTACTTTAAAAGAAAGAAGAGAACATATTAATTATAGAAGATTGCAACAGATTATTCTGTAGCTGGTTGTCTACTTCCAGAAAGATGGGGCAAGCCACCCTCGAGATACTTGGCTTGTTTTCAATTAACCAGAAAAAAAAAAATTACTGATACAGTTTGTGTGTGATTCTTCTATTTGCTGGAAATTGTAAGAATTTGATGTGGTTTGTATAGACAGTAATCAGCAGAGAAGAGTAACGGATCCATCATCTCATTAGAGCTCAGTTATGCACGGTGATATTTATGAAATAAATGACATTAATCCGCGTAACTCGGGTGTGTCCCAGCTGTTAATAGCAAAGCTAAGCTTTGTGATCGGAGGAGAACGAAGTAAGCTGCCGTAACGCTGAGTCTCTCTCTTTGTGGGTTACAGTATTAATTTGGAATAGCAGCTGTCTCACAGAAAGGATGGGGAACTAAGATGCTGCTGTGCTGATACTGAGACCAGTAACTTAAGTTCTGAAATTCAGAATTGGGATGTTCTTAATGGCTCGCTGTCTTGGATGGTGGTCGTTTGTTGGCAGAGGAGCCTTTGTTCCCTTGGTCTTTGCTGTGGGAAATACTCTGTGTTTTTGAGCCTGTGTAACACACAGGCAGGTTTATTGTATTTTTCCACAAAGACAGAAGTTCAGTGAGAGTGTGCTGGAACAGATGACTGTTTGGATTAATTTGCCAGGTTGATTAATTAGTGTGTTGAACAACTCAGATCAGCTCCCAGTTTTGATGTTTCTAGCAGCCCTTTACAGGAAGCTGCGCTCAGTCCTCGCCAGATCCAGGCGAAGCTCCGCGTAAGGACGCCACGGTGAGAACCCATTACATGAATGCATTCCCAGCTGGATGGCACAGGGAATGTCTGAGCTGTGTTCCCAGACAGGATGCATTGCTTGAAGTGCTTTTTTAATGACAAATGCAGTGGTGAGGAAGGAGTTTGGCACAGCTGCACGAATGCACGTGTGGTGGAAGGGTTGGTAGCCTGGTACCTGGTAATCTGGCTTGAATTTACCTGCTGGCTGTGTGTGCTGCTCTGAGTGTTGAGAGAGCTCTGTGCTGAACTGTCGGCTCAGAAAATGCACTGAAAACCGAGAGTTTGAAATGATGTTATACTTACTCTTTATATGTGAAATAAGTATATGTGGTAGCTGACTGGGAGAGCTGGCGAGGCAGAGCGGTGGGTCTGCCCAGCCGAACGGCAAGGTTGGGATCCCGAAGTAGCAAAGGGAAGCTATGTTGTCTCTGAAGATTTCCTTCCTGGTGAACAATATGTGTACAGCCAGGTGTGTGTTGACAGATCTTCAGATGGATCAAACTGGTGCTGATCCATTTTCTTATTGTTCTCCTGCTGTAGAAGGTTTCTGGTAGAATTACCCTGAATGGTGTCTTTTTTCCTGCTAATACAAAGTCTGTCTGCTGTTAACTCCGTCCCTGACCTGTCACTGCTTACATTTCAAATTGAACTTGGTGTGTGACCAAGTTGCGTGGTTGCTTGTTTTGTCTTTTCTCTGGCTCTGCCTTTCCCCTCTTTTTCCATCCATTGATTGTTTTCACGTTGCCTTCTCTGTTCAGGGCTGCGTCCAGCGCTGTGCTTCTCAGGTGCTCGGTGCTGCAGCCTCACCTTCCTCTCTGCCCCAGTTACATGTAGTCATGCTACACCTAATTCTGGTTGCTGCTTTTACAGGACAGATTTATGACAGAGCCTTTTTCTGCACGTCTCTGAATTTTTCTTCCAATCCTTTTTCCTTCAATGTATGGCAACTTCTTTGACTATTGCAGCTCCTCTCTTGAGCTCCTTTCAGAATGCTGCTCTTAAGGCTGCGCTGCACGGACAGAGGTTGTTGCTGGTAAAACTCCTGACTCATTCACCTCTGCAGGTTTTACCCGTCGGGCTCCTTCCCCGTGCCACTAGCAGCCTGGCACAGCACAAGCTCCTGCTCTTCCAGGAGAGTGCTCAGCATTTGCTGCCCTCCTTTTCAGAAAGCTCTCCGTGTTCCCCTGCGAGTGGGAGAGGTGCAGGGGAGGGTGTGAAGACACCCCCGCAGCTGACTTCTTAAATCTTCCCATCCCTCTCTAAGTGTTTTTTTTTCTGACCGATGCAATCCATGCATCAGGTGGATGCTAGTCAAGTACTGTGCCCTGAGGTCTGTGTGCTCATGAAGGCAGATGTGCATGTTTGTAACACTGCTGCCAGAATGGGAAGATGTGATATCAGTGCGTTACAGCCCGATCAGAAGCTGCTTCCAAACATACTTAAAGTTCCTAGGAAGTGTTATGGTAGTACTTGAAGTATTTCCTATATAATCTTTACAGTTAATATGAAGAGTAATAAAAATACTGAGAGCAAATTGCGTAGTTAAGTGGTTTAAACTGAGAGGTTAATAAGCTTTTTGCAGGCTACGTGGCTGTATTCATTGTAAGAGCCTATCTTACAGGCAGGTTTGCCTTCCACAGTTATCAGTAATGATATAATTGTTTTCTCAGTGTATCAGCAATCTTACAAAGATAAAGGAATGAGGCTTTGGCGTTTGGTGAATGGTAATGCCTGTAATTTCACAGCTGTGAGTACGAGGTGTTATTTTCTGTAAGAAAAAGAAGCTGCTATTATTCTCCAATATATTACAAAACATGAATTTATGTACTTACAATTCTGTGCATCTAAAGTGAATAATGACACTTTATTTTCCCACCTAGAGGTGATAGCTGGTTTTATGTCTGTTGGACTCATTATTGTAAGCGAGGAAGGCAGCGTCGAGGTATTTTTGCAGAGAAAGGATTAATACTTCTGTCACCTGTGTTGTGCTGCCGGCCACGTGGATGGAGTCGCGGCCGGTTTGGACCGAGTCAGCTATGTCTGTGTTAGCTGTGCTGTCTGGCTTTCCTCTGCTGAAGGAGCTTCTTGGAAGCTTCCCTCAGAGCACCAGGAATTAGCTGTCCTGGGTAGTTAATTTCTCTGGAACGATCTCTGCTTTGCACTGAGGCATTTGGGTTTCAGCACTGAGCTTCCCGTGGGGAGCAGCATCCCAGGCACGGCTCTGCTGGGGACAGGGTTACAGAGGTACACGTTACCTTCCTCCCTGCTGCCTCCTGCGCGTCCCTGCGTGGCTGGTGGCCTATGGAGGGAGCCTTGGTTCCACCGTTCAGGTGAAAGCTGTAGCCCTCTGGTCCTTGACGTTCGCTTTTCTGTTCCTGATGGCAGTAAAGCTGCTTTCAACACGCGTTCCTGCAGTTTGGCGTTTCTGGCTTTGAAGAGCATTGCTGACAGCAGTTCCCTGTTAAGCCACGTGTTCCTACTGGCACGTGGAAGCAGGCTTTCACGGGAAAACCTGGTGAACAAGCCTTTCATCTAGCCTTCTGCAAGGGAAGGTTCAGGAGGTACAGGTGGAAGTATCTTATCTCTGTAGGAGGGGGCTTTACGAACTGCAGGTGGGAGAGCGGCGAGCAGAGCCTGCCTGGGCAAACACCGAAGCTGGTCCCACCTCCATCGTGTGCACCAGCGGCTGGCACGTGGAGGGGGAGTGAAAGAGGCATCCTGGCTGAGCACAGCAGAAATCCATGGATTTTGGTACGTTGAAATGATGGGTTTCAGCATGTGGCCCTTGAAATCAGTGTATGACTCCTGCTCGTTGAAGGGTGACTGTGAAATGTGAGGTTTGCAGCTCGGTGCCTCCTGTGACCGTGGGCATGGTCCCACATCGCACGGGCTCAAAAGCTTGTAGGGACTGAAAGCTTCCTGGCTCTACAGCAGTGCCACTGCAGCGCGATGTGTCATGCTATACCTGGCAGCACGACGGTAATGTAACATCTCCTTCCTGAAGGCTGTAATACTGCGTAGCTTTGGGCAGAGCACCTGTGGACAGCCTCAGGAGATGTGCAGGGAGATTCTGCAGAGGGACCGGAGGGTCCGTACCTGAACCAAGTCCTGTCTGCAGCCGGTGCTGGGAGGTCTCAGAACTGAAGATCGCTTCCGTTAGCGCTGCTGATGGTTGATGGAATAAAGGCCCTCAAACTTTTCTAGGGGCAAGTGTCACAGGCAGTGGCTCAGCCCAACAGTCTGGGGACTTGGTAGCCTTGCAAGAGCGGTGTCTGCAGGAGCTTCAGTGTAAATGGAGCCTGGATGCTGCCTCCTGCACGTCCTGCTCAGAGCTGAGTAAACTCAGATGCTTCATCTGTTTTTGTTTTTGAAACATTCGGCAGTCCTCAAATGTATTTTTTTTTTTTTTTAAACACACTTCAACATAAATTGCATTTTCTTACTGGTCTTGTGTTGTACTGGCCCTGGTACTTGCCCAGAGAGGCTGTGGCTGCCCCATCCCTGGAGGCGTTCAGGACCAGGCTGGATGAGGCCCTGACCTAGTGGGTGATGTCCCTGCCCGTGGCAGGGCTTGGAACTGGGCGATCCTTGAGGTCCCTTCCAACCCAAGCCATTCCATAAGTCTATGGACTTCTGCAGCAGTAGCCGCTAAGCTGTCTGCAGAACAATACGTTACGGAGAACGTGCTGTGTTCGTGGAGGTCTCCTGCGGGGAGCCTGGTCAGTCAGAGCACTAAGTGCTGTGAGTTGGTACTGAAGAAGTGAAAGCCTTTTAATTGTTTTGATCTTTAACGAAATGCTCTCAGTATTTCAGTATTTTTTTTCATTGGGGTCAATCCAAACTGGAATGAAGACTGTGTGTTGGTCTCCTTGATGGAAGATAGTCTTCTTAAAGCAGATTTTTTTTTTTTTTATGGGAAGATTTTTCAACAGAAGATGTTTTCCACTAAGTCAAAGTTTCTTTCCTTCCTCTACACTTCAACAGGGTCTCTGTGCTCAAAAACAGCCACTTTGCTCTTTCATCCATTGACAGTGAAATCACAAATATCAGGAAGATGAGTTCATTTATAAGTTCACAAAATTACTTTAGCATTACTGATCCTGTGTGGATTAGAATTATTTGATCCTTCCCATTCATATTCACTTTCTTTCTTTCAATCCCACTAACCTTTGCAGAACTGAGCCAATGTTTTTCATAGCAAGTATCTGTTAGAATTTGTGTATGTATACAGATAGATAATTTCAGTTTAAATTGAAGACAAACCTATAAAGGAAGGCAATTTCTTTGTATATAAAAATTTGGTCAATTTCCCTTTGAAAAGTTGTATGGTTTTGAACAAATTTGTTATACATGACACAAAAGAGCTCTGACCTTCTCTGGTTTCTAAACCAGGCTGAAATTGAGACTTTTAATGCCAGGAATCCTGTACAAAGCCTGCAAGCTGGGGGAGACTTACCTTGCTATTCTTCTCATGCTTCCGCATTGGCAAAGGCACAAAAAGAAAATGTCTATTTTGAGTGGTCTGTGAAAAGATGGACACTGATGGGACACGGTATGCCTCTGGATGCTCTTTTCATCTCTGATACTGGAGAGGGGAGAGTTGGTCAGCTCTGGAGAGGGGAGCTGGGGCTGAGCCCACAGCAGAACGTGTTGGGGTTCAGATATAACGGCTGGGGAAGAGGAGACCCCAGCTGCGAAAGCCAGACTCAGACCTGGAGCCTGGAAGAGCTGAAACGTCACGAAAGCCGTTTGTGGAGCGGTCAGGCCCTGCGGAGAGGAGCACTGAAGTCCTTGGGAATGCTTGGCTTCAGTTGCAGCCTTTGTGACGTCTTTGTTTTGTTTATTAAATCTGTGCTTTTTGGTGCTCTTTGTGTTATCTACTCAAACCAAGTACAAACCTTAGCCCCAGTAAGATGGGTTTTCACTTCAGTAAATAAGGCTACCTGCAGTATGTTTGTGGCAAAGGCTTGTAGTTCTGACCTGCTTGTCATGTTTTCCTACCCGGTCCCAAGACCCCATTACACAGAAATTCATCTCTTGGGGATTTGCAGAGGCTGTTAGTGTTTGTGAGGAGCCAGGTATTTTTACTACATGTGGGCATAAAAGTGAGCCATTAGTGGTGCTGTTACTGGCAGACGTGTGCAATACCAGGTAACACACATAAAAGGCTGTGTTTTTTTTCTTCCCTCTTGGCTTCAGAAGATAGGGAAATCAATATGTTTTCCTTTGTATTGGGATAAATATGCTATTTAAGTCAACCCATTGCTTCGTGCTATTGATTGATAAGTACTGCTTCAAGCTGCTCAGCACCTGAAATTTCGAGCCAGTTCAGGTAGCAGGGCCAGCAGCTTCTCCACAATCCGAATTCTGCAAGAATAAATACTGGTATTATAAATTTATGTGCTGTAGGCCTTCCAAGTATTTGTGCTTGATAAAAAGACTGAGTTCCCTGCAAGAAGCACCTGGAGCTTCTGTTAAAACCACAGCTGGCATCAAACCCAGCCGCGCGGTGCCATGCTACATGGGAACGTGGTGGGAGCGCGGTGCCAGGCGGCTCCTGGGCACTGGTGGGGGGCAGGAGAGCACCGAAGCACCCAGTGGGCGGCTGTGCTTGTAAGCTGCTGTCCGGTGATTCTTGGATTGTGACAGGAAGGGCTTCACCAAGAAGCAACCGTGTCTCCATCTTCGGGTCTCAAACCCACGAGCTCCGAAGCGCACCTCCCTGGTGTATTTGGAGTGCTGGCCAGGTAAGCCTCCCAGAACGCCTGGAGTTAGTGATACACCAGGTCAGGTGCTCAAGCAGCGTGATGTAGGTTCAGTTTAACACTTCCCATTTCTTCGCCGTTTGTAAATGCTTACCTAAGGTTTTCTGCTGGGGCAGATTCCCTGCTCGGTGTTCTTCGCCAAGGCTTGCGGCCTTCCCGCTAGCCAGCCCTCGCCCAGCGGCTCAGCGTCGCTGTGACAGCCCGGCCTGCCGACCTGGGAGCAGGGGGGCGGGCAGAACTGACAGAAACAGGTTCAAAAAAAAGTGTTTTATTGTTTTTGGTAGGTATAGCATACTCGGGTGGGTAGTTTGTGTGTATCCTCCTTAGAGCTAAACGGACTCCTGTGGGAAGTACGGGACTGGAATGACATCCTGGTCTGCCAAAGTGCATCGGTCCTGTTGGCTCCATGGTTCCAGAAAATACCTTCACAATGGTGAGTGGAGCAAGGAAGGACAATATCTAGTGTTTGTTCCCAATGGTTTGTAGTAAGAACCCTTTTAGTCCCACTGATGAATAAAACAGTAAGAGTAATTTATCTTCCCAGTTGCTATCAATTTAAAGGCCTGAGTACATTCCTTAAATGTACTGGTCATGGTATTTACGTGTATCTAGAGGTAGGGTAAGTATCTGTATTTATTATTAAGATGATACTCATGTTCAAACTTAGCGTTTAATATTCAGCGACCTTTTAATGCTAACGGTCGCTTTTATATCTAACCAATGATTTTTGTCAGCAGATGATCAAGGTGCAGGGTTTTCAGAAGCACTGAGGCTGCAGCTGGTGGTTGAAGCAGCGTTGAGATGCTTTCTCCTGGCACCCCGCGGTGGCCGGGCAGCCACCCGCAGGGAGGTTGTGCTGCGGGCACAGCTCTGGGAGAGGGGCTGCTTCTGGGTTTCTTGAGTAAATCGTCAGGTTTGTCCTGTTGTGTCAGCTTAGCTCGTGTTTTAACATCCCACTTGCGTTGCTGGCCAGGGCAGTGTCTGACACCACTGCTGTCGGTCCACGGAAGGTGGCTGGGAGGCAGTGCTGTAAGGTGCCAGGGCCCGGAGCAGCTGGCGAGGTGAGTGCTGTGCCCCTGCCTGGAGCAGCAGAGCCCTGTCTGGGGATGAGGTCTGAGGCAGAAGCCGAGTGTCCCTGCGTACCTTTCCTTATCCTGTTCCCCCTGTTCTGTGGCTTGGCCTCCAGGAGGGAGGGTTGGACAGCGACAGCCAGTTTAACTCATTTGAACTATGTTCTTTTTTTTCCATATCAAAAGACAGTTGTTGTCAGTTTTAATACCGATAATAGTCTAACAAGTTTATTAAAGAGCTGTCATCTCAGACTTCATTATCTCTTTTTTTTTTTTTCCTTAAAGACTCTACAGATGAAGGGAAAGGGAATAAGGGATACTAAACAATAATTCACACTTGAAATGCTTTGTTCTTTCTTCTGGAGTTGTTTTTTCACACATCTTCAGAAGAAGTGCTGTGTTTTATGACAGCTGTTGCACGAAGCTAAGTGTCCCGGGCACCCCCTGCACCCTGCGGGTCGGGGGCACCCGTCTCCCCGTGCTGCTCTGGTAACACCGGTGGAGCATGCCGGGGTGTGGAGCTTCACACCAGCACTTCATCCCTGCTCCCCACCTGGCTGCCAGCAAGAGCTCATCAGGGAGCTTTCTGTGACAGCTGTAATGCTTGTCAAAACTTATTGACTCCAGGCTGGAGCGGTAAGTGGCAACCCTACGCTGCAGAATAGGTCCCCAGCCAGTGGACTAGACCTGAGGATTCATCTGGTTGTGTTGTACTGTTGTGCAAAAATCCCCCTTCTAGTCTGCAGCTGCTTTAGGCAGCATCAGCTGAGATCCAGTGAGCGTTTCTGAAGTGTCTTTGTAAGCACAAATGATAGACTTCTTAATTTTTTTTAGATAGTAGATTGTGCCTATGTAGATGCAGAAAATTGAGTAACAGGTGGACTGTGCAGCGTACTGGTGCCCAGAGAACAGCGGGGTGACTGTGGCCAGGGCGGGGAGGAGGGAAAGTAGCTTGAGCCTCGAAAGAAACAGGGGAAGGCAGTCCGGGTATTTAGTGATGAATAGCACAAAGCTTTATGAGTAAAGTAAAAAATATATTTGGTTTAAAATGAAGTTGAAATGGCGTATGTCCCTCTGTGGGTGAGGATTGAGCTTGGTGTTACTAACTTCACTGACGCTCCGGTGAAAGTATTTAACCAACCTATATTTAATTGGTATTGAATTTCATACAACTTCCGTAACACGCATGTCTGTTGGACAGCCTTCAAAATATTTATTACTTTAAGTGTACGTGGGAAGTATTACAAATCCCTTAGGGTGCTACTCAATACTTGGCATCTTTTTCTACCAGTAGTGAGTCCTTGTGTTCTTCTCATAAAGTACCAAAGATCATTTGCATAGGGTTGAAATTTTGGGCGACTGGGAAGTTTTGATATAAATTGAGTGTTGTGTGGTTCCGTGTGTCTGGCATCCCCATATGTGGATAGAGATACTTCAGCACATTGATGTGGAACTCTGTTTGTGTCAGAATTGTCTTTGAGTTCTTTCAGGTGGAAAAGAAGAGGCAGCAAGGTCAGTGTTTGAGGTAGTGTCCAGTTGTCCTGCCAGCAGGAGGTCCTCCTAAAGCCCCAGAGCTCTTCCAGAGCCTTTGTTGGGCACTTGCAGTAGCGAATGGATTGAAAGGGGGAGAAAAAAAAAGGCATTTGAGTGGGTTTTTAAAAGAAAAGGAAATACGTTTCTGTATTTTTTTTCCTCAATGACAGTCAAAAAGTTCAAAAAGGTCTTTAACCTGTTTGATCTTTTTCCTCCTCTTATATTTCTTTAATATAGGTCTTTGGGGAGATGCACGTGTTTTTCAGGTAAAGATGTTCTCCTGTAGGCAGAACTGAAGAAACAGACTGAAGGACTAAATAGCCAAGTGTAATTCCAAATGTATTAAATTACACGTACAGTAAATTTGCACAACACGTGTATATATATGTGTGTTTTTTCTAAAAGAGAAGGTCTTGAATTAAATTACCCTGTTTTAAATTGCCCTGTTACGTCGCCTTCGCTGCGTTTCACCACCTTTGCTTAATTGTCTCTGAATAATCTCTTCACTGCTTCCTCAGCTGCTCTCCGCTCCTCAGTAGTGTCACACACAAGTCTCAGACGTCTCCCCTAATCGGCTTGCTGGAGGGGAGCAGAGGTGGCAGTCTGGGGAAGAAGAGCAAAGTGGGTGGTGGTGTTGTCTTACTGCCCCGAATGCAGCATGCCTTGGCAAAAACAGACCAGGAGAAGCAACCGTTGCTATTTTTTCCCCTCAAGCGTATTTTGGTGATAGTATTTTCCTACTACTTGCAAAGCATTTGACTCTTGAAATTCAAGTAAATGAAGTCATTAAGTGTGATTCTAAGAAACCCTTCCCAGAACTTTTTGGAAATACTTGAGTGAAATCGGGTTTGTTTCTGAGAAGAGCTGCTTCTCTCCAGCTACACCGAATGCCGAAGAAAATCCCAATCTCTGAAGTCGTGTCCTGGGCCAGGCTCCAATAGGAGTTTGCTTTGGCAATCATATTTTGTCTTTGAGCCTGGTAAATTGCTGAGATGGGTTGCTCAGCTGACTGCAAAGGAAGAGATGGGCTTGATGACCCCCAGGCACCCTGCTGGTGATACGCTCTCAAGTATTAACAATTACAGGGGTAGTCCTTGCTTGATGGAATTATTTAGTAGGAGAGAGGGAGAGAGAACCTCATCAAAGGCAGGGAAATCACCGAAACTTCTCTTTCGGCTGACTCATGAAACTTTAATAACGGAATTGATGTAACTTTAATAAGGAAGCCCTGCTAACTCTACTGCTTCAAGACTTTTATTCTTCTGTGCTCATAGCAGACTTGGGCTGTCCAAGCAGTGGAGGCTTCGGTTATTTTGCTGCGTTCCTGGGCTCTTTGGGGGATTTGCATCTTCTCCAAAATAAGAATCAATTGAGAAGTAAACAACCTTTCTGCTTGTGTACCCTGTAGGAAGCCAGTAGGAAAGTAATTTTTCCATGCAACATTAATTTTCATCAGAGTTACAGAAGGCATTTTGTTGATTTCTTTCTTCCCACCTGAGGGTTGTTGGAATTAGCAGTGAGTGTGATTTCTTGGGGGCGAGGTGTTTAACCTGACCAAAGAGCTGTGTTAGTTCTCACGTGAATAAACGTGAAAACTGGTAAAATGGCTGGGGTAGTTGGACACTGATATTTTCGATATTTCCATTGTGACTTTGGCAGAATAATCTATTTTTATCTATCAGTGGTTGAATGATTAAAGCTTTATTATTGTTTGTTAGTGTTTGTTTTTGCCTCCGTGCCTGTCGTATTAGTGTGTGTGCAGGTATTTTAAATGGGTCCTGCTTGGAGCTGACAAATGCAGTAGCGATAATGGAATTTTTCTGTGGTGCTTGCTGAAAACATTGACTTCTGTTTTGCTAAGAGAGCTTATTTTGTTGGCAATAATTATTACAAAGAGTTGGAAGCAAAGCTGCCAAAAGTTAGCACAATGGATAACCTCCAGAGCCCCAATTAGCTCCAACCAGAACATATTCCTTCCCAAACACTGACCCACCTTTCTTCCCCAGTGCTGAGAACAAAACAGCACTTGGCAGCTAAAATGCAAAAAGTTCCAGGTGTGTGAATGCAGAGGAGGATCTAAACCCCTGGGTGAGGTCGCTGGGCTTCAGAGCTGGGCTGTGGCTGGGAGGGGGCTTGTTGGAGGTACGTCCACCACCGCTGACCGTGGCAGCACCTCCAGCCCGAGGCACGATGCCGAGCTGCCTTCGCACCTCCTGACGTGTCCTGGGCCATGCCTGGCGGGCAGCGGGTGCTCCGGGGCCAGGCGGAGGTACCAAAAATCTGGGAAGTGTAAGAGATGCCTGCTGTGGTGTGTCTGAGCAAACAGTGATTTTTTGCAGAGCTACAGTTGGCTCTTACTGCCTGAAGGATTTCCACATGAACTGCAAACATTTGCTAAATAACATAATAAGCTAATGATTGCTTAATTTTTGAATACATAGCTCAGTATAGAGGGAGGAACAGCTGGTGTTTGTCAAATTAGGTTTTTTTCCTTAAGACTTTTTACTACTCATTTCCTTGTTTATTTAGCATACTTAGACAAGATTGAGCTCTAAAGGTCTACCCCTTAAGCTCGTTAGACTTCAAGGTAAATCTTACACAGTCAAAAGTGAACTCGAGCCTACATTCGGTGGACAACTTCTGAGTTCCTCTGTAGGATAATTAGAATTTCCTGCATGGCATGTTTTCAAGATGAATGTTACTATTAAATAAAACTTGCAAAACTCAGGTATTTGCTGGCATCTAACAGGACAACAGTGCAGTGTGTAACACTAACCATGGATGTTGAATGTAACGGGTAACACAAAGGTTCAGATTTGGAATCAGAGGGCTAATATTTAGGAAAAGTCAGCATAGTTGCCAAGCCATGGCGGATGGAGTAAATACTGGTCAATACATTCAACCTGTTGACTTCATTTATTATTGATTTTTTCATTTAAATTTAATAACTGCACAGCTTATGTATCACCCAGTATTACTTCACTTTGTCCCTCCAGGTTATAGTGGTATGTTCACGTGCGTGGGGTTTAAATACCTCAGAATGCACTGAGCAC
The DNA here is from genome assembly GCF_011077185.1 of Oxyura jamaicensis. Taxonomy (NCBI): domain Eukaryota; kingdom Metazoa; phylum Chordata; class Aves; order Anseriformes; family Anatidae; genus Oxyura; species Oxyura jamaicensis. Next base: position 35,074,597 of record NC_048898.1, on the reverse strand, counting down.
AGGCTCAGACTTACAGAGTAACGGCAGCGAGGGGGGCAAGGGCTCTGGTGCTGCATGAGCCCCATGGCCTTGGACAAGGCATTGTATAAAATAAAACTTGCATTTAAGCAGTGCCATTACGTGTGCTTTTTGCAGAAAATTCAAAGGTTTCAAAAGCAGTGTTGAAGTATTTTCAGTACCTAGCATCTCATGAAGGTGGGCTCGCGTAGTGGAAGCCAGGGGGAGAGCGTTCCATGTAGTTGTGCCAACTTGTGTTAGAACTCAGAATGCTGAAAACATCCTGACGTAAATCCACTGGTTTCCAATTAAAAATGTCATATCTCATTCTTCCACAGGTGGTTGCCAGAATAGCCTTAAACCGGTCAGCAGCAATCAAACCCTCGCGTTGGCCGCAGCAGCCACTGCGGCGATGATGTCGGTGGAGTCTGAAGCCCCTCAAGGACCTTCACCCCCGAGCATCCAACCCTGCCATGTGCTGACCTTCTCACCTATCAAAATTCCACTGCTGACTTCGCCTTTTCCAGGTAAGGCTACTCCTGGTGGCTTTAAGAAGCAGCTTAAGGCACTTTGCAACGGAGAGAGCCTTCTGTGTATGAATCTTGTTGCCAGTGTGCTCTGGGAAATGCTTAGTGGATACAGGTGTTTTTCTGGAATTAAAGTTATTTTTTCTGGTACTGCTTAGAGGTGCTTTCTGAAAGTGTGTTAAAAGTGAGTTCAGAACCCTGTATGCATTAGTAGTTCTTAGGTATGCTGTGACATTTTGGGGTACTATGTGAACTGAGTTGCATCCTCTATCACATCAGTGCCTTCTGTAAGAAAACGTGGCCTTAATGGCATGCAGCCTTTGCAGCAGATCCTCAGGTTGTGGTGCTGGCAGCTGAAAGGTATCTGCTAGAAACAGAATCACAGAATATCCCAAGTTAAAGCAACCCACTGGGACCATCAACTCCAACTCCTGGCTCCATGCAGGCCTACCCAGAAACCAAACCCTACGTCTGAGAGTGTTCCCCTAACTCTGTGTGTGCTCTGGCAGGCTCGGTGCTGTGCCCACGTCCCTGGCAGCCTGTCCCAGTGCCCGACCACCTCTGGGTGCAGAACCTTTCCCTAACCCCCACCCTGACCCTCCCCTGTCCCAGCTCCATGCCGTTCCCTCGGGTCCTGTCGCTGTCCCCAGAGAGCAGAGCGCAGCACCTGCCCCTCCGCTCCCCTCGGGAGGGCTGCCAAGAGCTGTAGATGTACAATAATATTTAAGACAAGCAGGTGGTTTGGCTGTCTATAAAGTATACGGGAGGAATGGAGCCATGGTTTTCTACTTCTCATGGTTGGATGTGTTGCTTACTGGGAAAGCTCCTGTTTTCTTAGCGTGACATCATGTAACAACTTTCTGAACGTGATACCTTGGGAGACACTGGCATCACTAACTCGCTGTGGAAATCTGTCTAAGTCTTTGGGGTATAGTTTGAAACTATTTGTGCTTTGAATGCTTAAGTGTATATTTTTTTGAAATACAGTATACCCATTACGTTTAAAATTTTATTTTTGGTGCATTTTGCATCTTTTTGATACTTGAAGTGTAACGCGGCAAAATATAGCGAGATTAAAATTTGTGGGAAGTTTGCAGTTACGATATTAGCTGTTCAGATGAAATCTTTGTATGAAAAATGTATCTCAGTAATTATTGCTCCTGTTGAGCAGTCATTAGAGCCGCTCCGATAAGTGACTGCCGAGGAAGTTCGGCAGGGTGTTTATCCTCAGGGAGTCTGAGGAGCAAGCGTTCCCGTGGGAATAAAGCCTTTCAGACTCGAAGACAGGGCTGTGCTCTCATCAGAATATTGTCCGGGTTTGACTGGCCCAAAGGGGGGTTCCCTGCCAGCTGGTGTCGTGAGGGACAAGGAATATGGGGTGGCTGTCGGGGAGCTGCCGCTGCTGGGTCTGGCTGGGCACCGACTGCTGCGTGGTGAGCAACCGTGTTGTGCATCCCTTGTTTTGGGTAGGTGTCATGTATCTATTTCTCTTCCTTTTCTGTCCTATTAAAGTGTATCCCAGCCCCCGAGGTGTACCTGTTCTCTGGTTCCCTCCCCATCGCTGCGGGGCTGTGAGCGAGTGGCCGTGTGGTGCTGAGCTGCCTCCAGGATAAGCCCCAACAGCCCTTGGAGTTGCTGTGGGTTGGGGTAACAACGGAGCTGACCAGATCTTAGTGTCTGTGGGCTGTTCAGACCAGCACGGTCCTGTTGCTATGCCTCCTGCACGTGCTTCCAGTGTCGTGGACGGTTACACAACTATTGAAGAACACCGCCCAGAGGTCTGCCCTGAGGCAGGACGGCAGCGGGTGCAAGGTGTGTGGGAGGGCGTGGGCAGGTATTTATCAGGATTGTCACCCCCCATGGCTTTGGGATTCAGCCCTGAACGAATGCGGAATCCTAAAAAGATGATAGTGTTTTAGGAAGGTATGCCCTGATCCTGGTCTGGCTGTGCCCGTCAGACGCTCTCGGTACTGTTCAGCTCCATCCAGAGGAAGCAAATGCCTCTGGGCCTGGATGTCTGGTTCAGGCCCCACAGCTGAGCCAGAACCACCCCGTGCTGCTATCAGTCATCCCTGTGTTCAAGGAGAAGCAGTGGATGCGAAAGCCAGGCCGCTTAGTAAAGGCAGAAACTTGACTAAGAGGGGAAGGAGGAAGAAGAGGATGAAGCAGGCTACTCCGAAGCAGGCCCATCGTGGAGGAGGAGGAGGAAGAGGCAGATCTCATGAACGAGGCAGTGATTGCCCGAATCCCTGTCCCTGGGTGAGCTGCAGGATATGCAGAAAGCTTTCAGTTGTCATCCAGGGCAGCACGCTGTCACCTGGCTGCTCCAATGCTGGGTAGCGGGGCCGGTGGCCTGGAACTGGGGACAGGGAAGCCAGGCAGCTGGGGTCCCTCGCTAGGGCAGGGGGTTGGCAGAGTTGGTGGCACTTCCACTGAGTGTTATTTGACCCACAGAGATGATTTTGCCTCTTTGTAAGCAAGCATCTTGGAGGAGAATCCAGAGGGGAAGAAAGTCATTCTTCTTCCATACTGAAGAACAAATTTAGATGCCAGCTGTATTCTTGCTTGAATTGAGATGCTCAGGCGCTCTTGGAAGAAGTCTCAGGACTTCTGATTTACAGCCGCAGTAGCGAGCCCTGCGTGAGTTGTATTAGGCGTGATAGAATATTATAATATCAGGGAGCTATCCCGTTCAGATAACTGGCTCAGCTCTGCAATGATAAACATGTCAGGCCACGATAATTGTTGCTTTCCTTTCGAATGAGCGTGCGATAGGCTATCAACTATCATGCTTTGAGTGCCTGAGCAATCATCCTATTATCAATCTTTCACAGTAAACCACACGCATCTGGGGGTTTTCTCCTACAGAATATATAGTAGCTTTTTAGAAAAGAAAGCTTGGAAATGCCCAGTACATACAAAATAAACTGGAGATTCAGCTAACCATTTTTCTCTATTAATCATCATCTCTGGAGGGATGGCTATTTCCTTTGCAAAGGCTTACATAAAACACTTTTATGAAATTCCTTTTTATTGTGCTCGCAGTAGAGAGGACTCTAAGGTGTTCATTTTAAATTATCTTTGTCAACATGGGCTTGATGAAAAGCTTCCTGAACTTCGGCCAAGCTCGGCGCGTTGTGGACTAGGTGGCAGCACGGAGGATTGACGCCTGGCCTTGGGATGGCTCTGAGGATGGGGCTGACAGAGTGACCCGATCACATAAACGTGTGTGTGTGTTCGTAAGTGCTAATGAGTGAACCAGAGCTTGGGTAGGCAGGAGGGAAAAGGCAAAAAGACATGCTGGCTAAACGCTTCGCAGAAACGTTAGAAATAAGATCTGCTGTGCGTACTGCAGCTGCCTCCCGTCTCTGAAACACCCGGCAGGCAAGATGGTGCAGGTGGACTTCACTTAGAGGACAAAAATGGTCAGCTGGTCAACGGCAGCTACCTGCTGTCAAAAATAAACGTCTGCATTGCTGTGTAAGTTAATGACCGGGAAAGCCTCAAGAAAGAGTGATTTAATTTACAGATAATCCCAAGAGCATAGCATACTTTGTAGCCCTGTCTGCCTCTCAGTTAAAAGCAGCGGCGTGTTGACATTTATTGAGGATGACTTACAGTTCTCCCAGAAAAATAAATCTTTGAGAGCACATAATCTGCAGCCCCGGGGCAGCTGCATTTTCCTTGTTTCATGTATGATTTATAAAGTAACGTGCTAATTAACGAACTTCCCATGTTCTCCTTGTCTAAAGTTTGTGAGGCAATGTTCTTGCGGTATGAATGAACTTAAGGAACAAAGCAGATTAAACTATTTCCACGTTAAATCTGCACGTATCTTGGTGTCCGAGGCTGAGCGGTGCGCTTAGTTATCCGCCGTTAATTGATTATTCCGGAGATCGGTGTTACACCGCTGCGTGTACTATTGTATTTCTAGTCACAGCAGTTTGTTCAGTCAATAAGCCTATAATTGACTGAATATCTGTTTCTGGGAGGCTTCCTAACGTGCTTCCCTGCAGCACGGTACGCCTGAGCTGTGCTGCTCTCCGTCCCGCTCCTGCTGCAGCCTCCCAGAGGAAGGCTCTTGGAGCTTCTTGGGAGCACAGTGCCGCGTCCTGCAGGCTGAGGAAACACCAAGTATTCATCCGCAAGGGCTGCCAGTGCTGCTTCTGGCACTTCTCGTTTGGGTGGTCCTCTCCTTTTTAAAAAAAACTTATAATTTATGTACATGGTGTGGAGGTACCTTGGGGAAGTCACAGAGCGTTGTCCCAGGCAGGGGCTCGGTAGCTTTCTGTGGCAATGTGATACCCAAAATTTTTGCAGGTGAAAACTGATGTTAGTCAGACTCGATTTCCAGTTTTTCTCCTCTTCAGCCATCCCTGTCTTAAAATTACTGATCTCAAACTGATGCAGAGAAGCCCTGTGGCCCCTTGGGGCCGGTCCCATCTCCCACATGCTCAGCCGCAGCCTGCCCTCGGCAGCCCCCCGCGTGTCTCGGCAGGGGCAGAGTTCTGGTTTGAGGCCGGGAAGAAGGAACAGCCCATGGTACCACACAGCTCTGTGCAGAATGCTGCTAAAATAGTGACTTAGCTGCCTCTAACGAGGAATATCCGGAAGGTTGTGCCTAGACTGGCTCCTGAAAGCAGCTGAAGCTGTAATTATTAGGGACTCCTGTAGTGATAAAACTACTGCTTTGCTCCCTTTAAGCACTGCGAAGCTTGAAGCCTCTTTGAAAGGGACCTCCAGCAGATCCTGCTGGTGGCCGACGTCCCACGTTAGGTCTGGAGTCAGGTCGTCAACTGAGCGCTGGCGCTGCTGGGGTGGCTCAGCCAAGCCCCTTGCTGTTTGCTTCACCTCCAGGTGCCCGTGGCTCCAGTGCAGCAGGGGCGTCTGGGCTGTCTTTGTGGGTTGGTTTGATGGGATAACACTCGGGTAGCTGGGGATGGAGCCCCTCGGCAGTGTGGTGTGGTGAGAAGTGTCTGGGCACAGTGCTTTGTGAGCTGCTCGGTTCTGCTGAGCACAGGGGAAGTGGTTTAAGATCAAGCAGCTAAAATTGAGACAGGTCCAGAAATGCGATCGCAGCTCAGTTTTAGGTTATTTCTTCCTTCTTTCCTTTTTCATCTGTTGGTGGTTCTGCTCCTCCACGTGCCAGGCAAAATGTTCCATTTAATGTCATCCTTGCTGTTAGCTTGGGTTTTGTGCCAGAGCTAGCATAAAGACTAACCAGGAGCTTGTGGAGATACAGCACAGATCGCTGTGTAGCTTATCTTCGTGCTTGTTTGCTCTGCTGCTGAAGAGCGAACTTAATTTTCCAGCAGTATCAAGCCAAGCCTTTGAAGAGGACTCTCTTAAAACAAACAAAAAAACCACCACCACCAACCCAAAACCCAACCAACTTCCAGATTTCAAGTTCCGTGGTGCTTCAGGTGTAGGATATCTGGCGATCTCTAAGGCCTTTTTTATGCCTACTGTATTAGGAGCTGGGGTATTTGTTTTTTCACATACAATTTCTTAATTATTCAAATGGGAAAGGTAAGGTAGGAGTGTGTGGCTATGGACTCTCTAAATTAGCAGCGAGTACAAATATTAAAAAAGGCACCATCTGCCATAGAAGCCATTTGCCACCTGTTCTCTTCCTTTCAGAATTATTTAATGGTTTAAATTTAATGTTTTACCCTGCCACAGAACAGCTGGGAAGTGACTAAGTATTTTTCCTATCAGTAACTTAACGGCCAAGCGTCATTATATGTTCAAAACACCTCTTAGTGCCAGGGTTTTTCTACATGCTCTTTCATGTGTCTGTCAGCTTGCTTCATTAGCAAATTCTGCTGATACAAAACACCTTTTCATAACAACAATTACTCAGTTATTTTAATGGTGTTTTGGGGGGAAAAACAGCCTCCCTTCCCAGCAGAGAGGTGCTGGCTGTGCAGAGCGGGGAGAGGCGGTGTGGTTATGGCCGTGCCGTCCTCATGTCCCGCTGCCTCCTCCTCAGTGAGACTGAATGCAGGGGGCTAGGTAATGCTTGGCCGTGACAATTATTTTATCTGGGTGTTAATTAAGGGGTAAGGCTGGCCCTCTGGTGCCTTGAAGCTACACGGAGCCTCTGGTGGGCAAGCAGAGCCATGTGGCAGTGCCTGGCCCAGCAGAGCTGAGCTGGTGTTGGAGCGCGGCAGTCGGTGTTCCGCTGCGTGGGGGCTTTATCCAACCTCTGTTGCAACTACAAAATCATGAATTAAAAAAAATAAAAAAATACTTGTATGTCTGGCATTCAGATGGCTTCTCTGGTCTGGACACTCTCTGCGGGGCTCTGGTGGTAGCTGTTTTTCCCCAGGAAGCCATTCCGATGGCCAAGATAACTCACTCGGTGGCAGTTTTCCTTCTGCATTTGGTGGTTGTGAGTGTCTAGCCCATACATTCCTGGAAGTCATAGATCGCAGGTGAGCAAGAAGTATTGTTCATGGAAAATCAGGAGCGATTCCAAATATTCCCAACAAAAATCGGGCATTGATATCCTTGGGAAGCTTTTTTCCCCGCCTCGTTTCTGGGTGTCCTGTGTCTAGCAGTAAAAACAAGCTCGACTCTGAATACTGAGCAGTTCTAACAAGCTCGTTGTAAATGATCTGCCCAGCTTTAATGCTGTGTAACGAAGCAAGCAAATGAATGTTTATAGTTATTAGAGTGATAACTTCCTACTCGACCTAATATTCAGCATAAAATTACTTCTCAGTTCTATATCTGTTGGCACGCGCGTACAGCGGTTTTCTGAGCTAGACTCGTGCCAGAGATCATGTTTAAATACCAATTTTCTCCTACTGCTGGACAGCGAATCTCTGCTGAAAACTGAAGTGCTCAGCTGCCTGCTTAGGGCTCCTGCAGAAGCTGGTGATGGTCCTGACGGTGATTCTTTGGGTGGAAATCCAGCCTGTTGTTCTGGGTGGCCCAGTGCAGCGGGGCTGCAGGGGCAGGCACTGCGCGGAAAGGCGCTGCAGCGAGGCGTCAGGCAGAACTTCATACAAGTTTCCCACCCCATCCCCATGGAAAAATGAAGTCAGTCAGGGGACGTTTGTTGGTGCAAGTAAGTGGATGGGCAGATCTGAGCTGGCTTTCTGGATCACGGTTCGGTTCGCCTGTACAGATAGCTGGGGATTTCCGAGGCGTTAGGATGGAGTCTGAGCGTTTGGTGACCTGTATGGAAGCGCACCCTGAGCCTCCTTTCTCTGGAGTAGCGTTGGTGTGACCAAGCGCAGGTGGAAGGCAGGACGCCCCGCTGGGACAGGAGCACACCACGCAGGGGCCATCCCCTGGCAGGAGCCCCGCGCCCGGGGGCATCGGGCACACATCTGTCCTGCCCCGTTGGTGCCCTGTCCCTGTACGCGGCTGGTCGCTCTTGTGGGAACCGGAGGGAACAGGTTCAGCGTCCCCAGGGTGGTATCAGGGCCCTGACAATAGCAAAAACGTAATTAAATACTTCATGTCCTACTTAGAAAAGGCAAACAACCCAAATCCTTCCATTCGTGCCCAGCTGTTTGCTTGGTAAATGTCATAAAAGTCGGACTTAATTTGCTCTGTTTAACCACTTGTTAAAACAAGTAGTAGGGTTTTTTCCCCTTCGAACAATGCTGGTACGCTGCTGCAGAGAGTTTAAATCGGATCTCGTGTTAGCAAGAGCATTTCCTCTGCCCAGATACCTGCGGGGCGTTTCGTTCCCCATTCAAGAGACAAGCTGCAGAGCTAGGCGGTTAGCGCTGCTGGTACTTGAGAGCTGAGCCCTAACAGCACTTCTTGCCAGAGGAAGGAGGTGGATGCCAGCCTTCCCCCAGGCTGCTTCCCATTGTGTGCCGGTCCCTGCGGGCCGGGATCTCCTTTCCATTGCGAAAAGCCCTTGGCTCTTCCATCTCCCACCTCCTCCCGAGGTGCTGAGCTGCCCCCGCACTGCTGTGGGCTCAGCTCCGGTGTCGATGCCTGTGCTCTGTACCCCTGCTCTCACACTGCGCTGCCTGCTAAGTCCGTTTAACTCCTCGTTAGCAGCACGAGGCACCTTATTCCACCCCGGGAGACCTTTCCATAAAGGATCTTCCTGCTTCACCTTTTTTTTTTCCCCACTGCAGACTACCATCTAGTCTCTGTTGCTTAGAGCAGTCTCATATCTGAACCTCATATATTGTCAGAGTGGCAGAAGTCTTAGAGAAAAAACCCAATGGACTGAAATGAAGAAATGGGCCGGGCAAGGGTAATGGCATGGCTTGGAGAAGAGGGAGTCAGATTGCCCCCCGCAGGAGGAGCTGTGTGGACAAGAATTACTGGTCGTGTTCGGGAGGCTTAAATCAGCTGAAGGAACAAATTGTTTTGGTGACTGCTTGTGTTGTTCCCTTAAATTTATTTAGGCAATTAAACCATTTGGAACTCCGTGTGCATTTTCAGGGCTTAATAAAGTTAGGATGCGATGTTGCTGCGGTGCAGAACAAGTCACGGTGACACAAAGCCATCTCAGCTCCTCCGAGCCGCTTGCGGGTGCTCGCCCCGCACTGGGGGACCTCAGAACACAGCAAAGGAGCAAACTTTGCTAAGCTCCGTGTGGAAGATGGAAGGGTGCTCAGGAATGACGGTGCTTCCTACGTATTTCTCTTTCACTAGAGAAAATGGTAACTTCCCAGTGAGAAGAGAGAAGCTGGCTTTCTTTATTACGGTTTTTCACAATTTTTGCAGCTAACTTTTTTGGTTTATTTTGGCATCATGGAAAGAAGTGTAGTGGGGATTTGACCCTGCGTGCTCTTAACGTTTAATCTGAATCTGTGGTACTGAGCCCGGCCTGGCTGCTGGGTAACCCTGGTGCAGAAACAGCACGGGATGGGGGAAGGAAGGCATCCCGTGGCTCCTGGGGATGGGTCGCCTCCTGGAGCTGTTCTTCAGAGTCTGCACAGTTCTGTTCCTTCTTGTGGAAGATGCTCGTTACGGTGTGTGAGATAAAGGAATCATTTCACAGCACTCACTGCAATGCCACGTGCTCTAGAAAGGCCGCTTTCTGTCTATTCTGTGTATTTTCTCCTAGAAAATCCTGTGTATTTTCTCCTACGCAGTTTGCCTGGTGTAACTGTGAGCTTGCTGAGTGAATTCCGTGCTGCAGAAGCGTGCCTTGGATCATCGCTGAATGCTGTTACACTTAATCTTGGGAATTAAAGATAGGAGACGTACCTCCTTGGAGGCTTATTCTGAAGAAAACCAAGTGTACGTGTAGGGGTCAGGGGGCCAAGGCACTAATGTGCTCACATCCCTCAGCAGCTGGGAGCAGAGCTGAAGGCCTGGGCAGCTCCGATCTGAGCACCAGGGAAGGGGCTCCTGTCCCTCTCACCACCACCGCATGCTGCCGGGGCACGCAGGGAGCCTACAGGGGAGGTGGGATTTTTATAATAATCATTACACGGAAAACTTTTCCTTGTATCCCATCAAACAGCTCTGCCCGCTGTGCCTTTAGATGGTGGGGAACAAATGCCTAGCGCTTTCCATGGCTGCTTCAGCTGAAGTCCGGAGCCCAGTGGATGTTCTCCGGCTGACTTGTGTTTCTCAGTCTGGCCCCAATATATGTGTAAATAAATTTAACGAGGTAAAATGAATCTTGGCTCGTTGGCCAGAATATAAATAAGGAAAATTAATTAAATTCCATGCTCTTAAGCGTGCCATAGGTGCTTCCCTAGAGTAGCTAAATAGAATTTCATTGATTTTATTGCAAATTTAGTTCGGTTGATCGCATTCGGAGTGAGTTGGTAATGTTTCTGCAAACAAGGCAGGAGTCCTGGCAGCCCGCTGGGGAAGGGCTGCTGCTGGCACCGCGCTAAGCGCTCACCCCCTGCAGAAGCCAAAACCAGATTATTTGGCTAAAGGGCTTGGTTGGAATTGCAAAATCCATCGCCAGCGCTGGGCAGGCTGCGTCTGCAGCGGCAGCTCTGCTCACCCCGACCCTGCGGGGCGATGTGAAGCGAGGGCAGATGTCACCCAGCCCCCAAACCCGGGGTGAGGTGCTGGGGTGAGAGCTGCTTGGCCAACGGCTCCCCAGGAGCCGCGCTGGTGTTTGCCCATGAGCTGGCAGCAAGCAGCATAAAAGAGAGGCTGCCTGTCTTGCTGCTGGTCTGTAGAACAGCGGAAGGAGCAGACGGGTTTAACCAGAGCTCCGTGCTTTCCAGAAATGAAAACAGTTCCTGCCACACTCTTCCACACTAACTTCAAAGCCTGGTCATTCCAAACCTGGGCTGCAACACCCTCGTTGCACAAGCGTGTAAGAAATGGAAAAAATGACGGAATCACATTTCTGGTTCCTGTGTTACTGATTTTAAAATTCCCAAACTAATTTAGAACTCAAATCCTCCTAGAAATAAGTATTTGAAGATTTCCCCCCAAAGTACAAAAGATTAGTTCATGCAGAAGTAATGACTTCGCTGCGACAGAGAGCTGAAGTTCCAGAGGTTTGGTGCCGCATAACTCACTGTGTTCTTTCAGAATTACATCCTATAAAATGACAAGATTGAAATTTTATGCTGGGGTTGGTTTTCACAAGACTGGAAAGAGATCATAAACGTTGTGCAGGTGTGAACGTATTAATGAGCAGCCAGCATCACCCACCAGGGATCCACTGAAGAGTGGTCACGGCCGGGCCCTAAGGGGGCTCCCCAGTGCTGAGGTTAGGGATGGGCAGCACAGGGAGAGCGAGGGGGCAGCGGGGGGCACGCACTGATGGCTCCCTCTGTAGCACGTGGGGTGCTGCTGCCCAGCTGCAGCCGGGAGCAAGGAGGCGAATGGGACGTGATGCCCGGGACGGAGTGGGAGCGCTGCCCTGCGAGCCGTTCCCCAGCCCGGGGAGGAGGCAGAGCACAGCCCCTGCCTTGCCACCTTTCCCCGTGTAGGTTTGGGGCAGCCGCAGGCTTACAGCTTCCTCTCCTGGCAGGAAACGAGGCGGGGTGTGCAGTTTGGCTGCTCCTTGAAGGAGGGCCAGGCTGGTTGCAGAGGGAAAATAAGGATAACCGGAGGCTTTCCATCAGCGTGGCCTTGTGGGCTGGGCGAGCAGAAGCAGAGCGGCAGAGGTGTTGGAGACTCTTATGAATGAGGGCAGAGCCCGGGGGCTGTTCTGTGCCCCAGCCCTGAGGTGCCCAGGGGCCGGGTTCTAGCTGGTGCCTGAGCTCTGGTGGGGTGGCACGGGAGGCTCTGTCCCCTGGTGCCCATGCATAAAGCCATCTGCCCAACACCTGGTGTCATGGTCCTTGGGTGGGGGAGTCCCTCTGCGTGGCAGTTGTTGGATTGATGCAAATCTCAAACTAACCTTTTTTCTCAGCTGAGGGTGCTGCGTTACGCTCTGCAAGGCAGCAGAACCAGCGGGGCCTGAAATGAGCTCAGCGGAGTTTGAGACGCGTGTCCAAAGGCACACACACGAACCACTGTTAGAAAAACAGGGGCTCGGATGGCTCCTCTGAGCCATCGGTTACATCTCATTTGTGTTTTACTGAAGAGTAAAATAGTAATGTCCCGATCGTGCCCCTTATAAGTGGGAATTAAGGGGAAATAATCTTTAAGAAGTCTACAGCAGGGAATTCAGATATGTTTAAATTACAGACACTTGCATATCAATCTCAATAGATACATTCTTTTCAATATCAGGAAGTAACTAAAACGCTGGGAACACGCTGTTTCAGTCCTTGTGGTGTAAGGCTTGTGGGCAGAACGAGTGTGTGCTTAGGGCTTCTGGTTCTGGGGCTGGCCCGCAGCGTGTTGTTGGCTGCAGGACATCACCTGCGGGCTGCCTGGGCACAGCCTGGGCCACAGCCTCCCCCTGCCCGGTGCCTGCGGTCACCTGCACGCTGGGAGGTGAGCTGCTGCTCCCGAGGTGGCCATCGGCGTGCTGTCTTGTGCCGGCTGGCGTCGGTTCATCTGGCCATTAGCACGAGGCACTTCTGTGCTTCGCCTTCCCCCAAGGAAGCATCTGTGCAAATCCGGGGGTAACCACATTTATATGTTTCTAAGCGAGCAGGAAGGCTTGGTTTCACTTCGTACGTGGCTTGTTTCCCTGGTAAATCCAGAGGATGATACAATTCCGTGGGCTTTGTAAATCACACCAAATAAGCACACTGATTTCATTCACTTTTCGCAAATGAATGGTTTGACTTTCTGTGTGTATCGCATAAACACCGTGTCCTCTCTTCCGTTACGTCTAGCAGGTGCTCGCTGTTTACCGTAGGCAAAGATGATTTTGCTGGGAGAATGGTAATGTTGGATTTTTTTCTGTATTAGCATATTGTTTGCTTTCCAGAGGATCATATTCACTGGGTTGCTTGGTTTTAGAAGGCTGTAATCACTTCGGAAAGGATAAAGATAACTGTCGGGCTGCTGCTCGCTGTGGAACGATCCAATAACATTGTGTACATTTCCTCTGCAAACACGCAACGCTGGCCACGTTCCCGAGGGGCGTTACGTGAATTAATTTAATTGCTGTGTGGCAGTGACTTCGTACTGCGTGTGGAAATGCAAACGAAGATCAGTCCTAACGCACTTCGTGGAAATGAACCTCAGCCATTGTAACCGTGGCACTTAGAAGGCAAAGGAACACCAGCACCGTGCTGGGGGAACTGGGACAGAACTTGCCCGGAGAAATGTTTTGGCTGTTGGTCTGTTTTTGGCCAAAGAGTTGGAGATCAGGTATCATACTGCCTCAAATGTTGTTAGTAGAGTTGGCACCCAACTCTTAGGTGTCCAAGGTTTTGGAATAATCGTAGCACCACCACGTTTTTATAGGGAAGTTGCCTTCCCTCTTAAAGCAGGCAGAGCTGGGTGGAAAACTCTGCTCCCTTCTAATGACAGTGCTTTGGACAGAAGGAACGCGCCCACGTTTTTAATAAGGCAAAACAGGTAAGTTGGTGCTAGGGTAGCTTCGGTTGCGGTTTGGTGCTTAGAAGAAATCTGTGTCGGTAAAGACAGCTTTCCTGTGTGGAGGAAGAGAAGCTAACTCGGGAAACGCAGAGCTGGAGCCGGAGCCCTGCCCCAGCTATTGCACAGTCTGTGATTACTGGAAGAGATTCAGGGAGTTAATTAATGAAAGCAAGAGCAGGGAATTTAATTTCACACTTGATGTATGTAGCTGTTAGGAAGCATACTTTAAATGGTGTTTAAAAACCCTGCAACTCAATATATCAAGATTGGTCCTGGAGTCGAAATTTTATGGGCACCTCTCATGGTTCTTGGCTGTGACCCCTGGAGAAGCAGGAGGCTGTGAAATGGTGGCCGTGGGGAATCCTGTCTCCGGGGCTTCAAGCAAGGAACCAGGCTTCAGTGCCTCAGAAGCTGGATGTCTTCTGGGTTATGCTCTTTGCCTTGAAAAATAGACAGGGTGCAGAAAATTAGAAAAAAAAAATAGAAAATGAGAAAGTAGAAAAGGGTGCGGAGCACAGGGGTGTGCAGAACCGCTGCCCCCTGAAAGGCGAGAAACGAGGAGGCCAAAAACCCATCTCAGAACGATTCCTCCGGGAAAGCTTTTAAATCAAGAAGCCTCAGCTTTCCCACGTGCAGCAGCGAGACTTTCTCAAAAAGCAACTAGAGGTGTAGCTCTCTGCAATTAACGGCGTCTGACTGACAGGTGACAGGGCTGCGGGTGCAGGAGGGTGCTGGGGAGGTTGGGGGCACGCGGTGCAGGGGCTGGGGGCCCCCCGGCACCCGGTGGTGCTCTGCGGGCGCTGCGGTGCTGGCTGGCCGAGCTCGCCCCGAGTCAGGAGTGCTGCTGTGCCCGGGTCACTGCCACCAGAACTGTTGCTTCTTGGATTTTGGGGGTCACTTGGATTTTAACCTGTGGTATTTACAAGCGTGAATGATACCGTGCGCTGTGCGTGTATGGCTAGCCCTGGCAATTTACCTGTAAGCTTTTAAGGTTTTCAACTAGTTTTGATTTCACTTTGGCTTTGAAGTCACTCTGACTTGACTTTTTTCTCTGCTCATCTGTTGGAAAATATTCAAAAATGGAAAAAAAAAAAAAAAAAAAAAAAAAAAAGAAAGAGCCAGGTTACTGCAAGGAGCCCGAATGGATAGAGGAGATCGTTCCCCATGGCTGTCCTTGGCAGAAGTTGTGCCCTGACATCGGGTTCTTACTGTGCAGACGTACAAAGTGTTTGCTCTCCCTGTACGCGCTCAGCTCCCGCTCCAGCAGTGCACCTGCCCCTGGGGAGGCTCTGCTTGTACTGACACGGACCGAGGGTGCTCGGCCACGGCTCCCCCCGTGCTGCAGGAGGGGGGCAGGAGGTGGGCAGGAGGCTGCGGGGTCGAGGTGTGCGATGGCCGGAGGGTTCCCAGCCGTCAGTGGAGGGCCAGGGCGGAGCCCTAGCGTTTGTGTAAGAATTGAAAATGAGTGGGGATTTTGGAGCTTGGGTCAAGGGAAAATGGGAGATTTCTGAGAAGGACCCCAGGCCTCGCTGTACGGCGGGCTGGCTGTAACTGGGCGGCCTCCTGCTGGTGGCTCGCCTGCAGGAGGATGCTCAAGGGCAGCAGCGGGGCAGAGCCAAGCTACGGGAGGAGGGCAGAGGGAAGGGGTCTCGTGAGAGGAGGACGTGTGAGCAGCAGCATCCTGCAGAGCTCCAGTAGAAAGGCTGAAACTCATCCCTCTGCCCACCTACCAACAGGGCTGGGGTGTGGGAAGGCCCTGCTCTGACCCAAGATGCGCAAATGTATCTTGAGGATTTTGCAGAAATGTTTTGGTCTCTGTTTCAAGGAAGTATGGGGCAAGGTCAGCTGCTGCCGTGGCACTCCTGCAGCCATCCGTGGTGCCTTCTGCCCAGGCTTGGCCATCTCTGCTTCTTAGCAGGTTTCTCCAGCTGGTGCACATGCTGGCATTGTCCTAGGAGCGTGGCACGGTCAGGTTGTGCCTTCCTACAATCCACGCCTCACAAAGTGATATCCTCACGTTATTTTCTTGAGAGCAGCTTTTCTGGCAGGCTGCTCTGCAGCCATCCGCCTGCCTGATGGCTTCTGCCGCGTGGGCCCGTCCTGCTGAGAGCTGGCCGTCCTCGGGTCATGGCTGTGACTTGGCAAACTAATTAAGAGAAGGAGGAACCGAATACGTGTCAGTTTTCCGTTTGATAGCTGTCCTTACCCAGCTTCTGTTCTCTGCTTGGAGCTGATGGACCCTAGAGACCTGGCTGGAAGGGAGGAGGTCCAGCTCTGTGTATGTGCCTGTGCAAGTGGCTGTAACGTTGCTTTGAGTGCTGTTGTAAGTACAAGGGGTGTGGACACCCTGTAGGGCGTGGGGTGATAGGAACCCAAGGTGGAGAGCAGCAGTCACTTGCTAAACGTCTCATCGCCAACATAAAATGGGTGATTTTCCTCTCCTTTCCCTCAAATTAATATCTTGGCATGTGTGCAATGTGTATTTGATATCAGCAGAGATCATTTTGGAGGAAAAATTTTGTCAGATAAACTTTAGTGGAAGAAAAGTAATTGAAAACAATGCCAGCCTAACGCACACTGAAATCTAATATTTGTAGCCATGCTGTCTTCGTGATTTGTATCTTGTAAATAGCTGCTTGCATGAAATGAGATGAAATCATATTTTCTCTCCTTCCCTAGAAATCAATTGTCCTGTTAAAATCACAGTGAATGAAAATGGCACGTTGTAGAGCAGTCACGCGGCGCAGGCTGAACGGTTTTCACAGATGTGAAGGCAGCCGTCGGGTCCCGTGCCTCTGGGGGGACGGGAGCAGCCGCGGAGCGACCGTTGTTGACTCAGTAACCTGTTGTTGCTGAGACGCTTTGTGAAAGTGATGGCTTTGCTTTTCTGGAAGCTCTTGAGATAATTTAAAAGAGGAGTTTAAAGCGAGACAGTAATGAAGACGCTGGAGGAAAGTGTTACGTGATCTTGACTGGGCTCTAAGTAAGTAATTGCCATATTACCAGGATTTGGCTCTGCTCCAAAACACATCTCATTTAATTATCTGAAACTGATAGTGACACACAGCTTGCCAATTTTTTGACACGATAATTTATTTTTGACTTTATCTTTAAGGGAACAAGTGAAGATTGCACGCAAATGAAAATCATAAACTCAATTTTTTAGTTTCTGTAAGTTTCTCTTCGCACCTCATCATACTCTTTTTCCATTTTGTGCACATTGCTTTAAAGAAACCCAAACCAGTTCAGCCTAGATTTAAGCCAGTGTTTCTCTGACAATGAAAACATAGCTAGAAAATATATATAAAAACCAAAAAACCTCCAAGGACTTCCCTTCAGACGAGCACAACAGCAGAACCCCGGAGCTGCTCCATCGGCTGCTGGGGGGCCGTACCCGGCCGGCCGCAGGTGAGCTGTCTTGCTCGGTGGCAGAGGTGTGATTCTGGTGGCCTCGCTCAGGGGCAGTTTTATCCCAGATAAATGTGGTTCTGGGGTCAGGCTCTGGGCACAAACGAAGAGCTTCTCTCCTGCGTGCTCGGGGCACCTGGCAGTGCCTGGCACCAGGCAGGGCCGTGCGGCATCGGCTGGCTCGGAGGCCAAGGGGCAGGATGGCTCCCCCGGGCATCTTCCCCAGGTTGTTGGTCCCACTACGCGCAAGGATGGAGAAGAAGGTTGGAAAACCCTTCCTTCAGTGTCCAGGTGGGGTGTCCGAAGCCTCGCACAGAGCAGCGTGGAGGAGCTGAGGGTGCAGGCCGCGGTGCGCCCACAGCACAGGCCTGCTCCTGGGGAGCGCCGCTGCTCTCACTGGGCAGCGGCACGTGTTGGCTGGTCTCAGACCTGGGGAGGCTCTCCTGAGTTCGTAATTAGTCTGTAATTAAAGCTGGGTGCCGGATGGTGAGCTGACATGACTGGGCACCCGGAGACGGCATTCCCCAGCCCAGCCTGTCTGCTCGGCGAGCTCTTCCTGTGGCCGGTCACCGCTGGTTGTTAGCGAAATGGGCAGTGTGCTCTGCCCAGGTACCGCAAAATGCAGCGCTAAGAGGGTGCTGAGAGGCGTCTTCTGTTGCCAGTCACTTGTTCTATCTCAGTTACAGCTTAATTTCAAAAAATAATAAGGAAAAAAAAGGCAGCCCAACCTGTGATTCATGTCTCAGGATTCCCCAAGTGCTTCTGAGCAGCTGCGAATAATTCAGATTATCAAACAAAAAAACTGTTTGTTCTTCTCTCAGCCCCAGAACGGCTCTTCTGATGAGACGCTTTACAATCAGGCACTCGCATCTTCAGTTGTTCCCAGTAAAACGAAGCAGTGATAAACACGGCTGTGAAGAACGCTGCAGCCGATGCCTGGGCCAAAAGGCAGCGTGGGCTGGCAGTGAGCGGTGACCGCCGCGGCACGGGGCTCTGCCCTGCCTCCCGCGGGTCGCTGTCCTCCGACACCCAGCCCGCTGCTGGGGGCACCTCTGGCTCCTGCGTCTGGGGCAGGCACGCCGGGCTTCTGCTCGAGTGACACGGCGTTAAAAACCTGAGCGTGGGCTCGAAGCTGTCCTACAGACACAACTTATTTAATAAATACCTTCTGTCATATTTCTCTTCTGGCATGTACAGTGGAGTGTAAAGGAGATCAAATTAGAAATTAATGGGTGGGAAACAAACCACTTGAATTATTCCCTCATTTATATTTTCCCTTAGTCCTACATGGGCACGTATGATTTCTTTTCCCACCTTGCTATGCATTTAAATCTGGGTTGAGAAGAGAAACAAATTATCTGTGAGTATTTTGCCAGGTTTGTAATTTGTCAAAGTACTTTCTCCGCAGTTTCACTTGGCGGTAGGTCCCGGTATTTCTGTCCCTGTAAATACTCGAACCAACGTGTGTGGCGGTAGTTACATTTCAAAGCTGCCCTCAGTAGTGTTTTCTGAGCTGCTGGTTCTGATGGGCGGAACGTAAACATTTCACGGGCCCTTCTGGGGTGAGGAATTTAACTCCGAGTGGAATTGTCCCTAAGAGGCTGCTGGCTTGGTGCCTGGTGAGGCGCTGAGCCATCCCGTGCAGTGCAGAAGGTGAGTTTGGTTCTCCCCAGACGCTGGGTTTGCCACCACGGCAGCTTTCCATGCGGCTCAGGGCTACGGCTTACGGCGAGGAGCTGGGCTTGAAGGGCTGGCACCAGCTGGGCAGCAGCTGCCAAGAGGAGCTGCGTTTGGGTTTAAATAGCTCTGAAACAGTTCTGAGATGTTCTCAGATCTAGGAGGGAAGCTCAAGAATCCCATAAATCCTCACCAAATCTTCACAAATTTCACCTGGAAATAATGCCCAGGCCCAAATTCTTTAAAAAAAAAAACAAATAAAAAGGCCTGCTCTGCTCACGGTAAGACAGCGGAAACAGCTCCTGACATTGTCACCCAGCATTGTCTCTTTTTTTAGTGCGATCAGAGCAGATTTGTACAGTTCTGTTTTTAAACAATGGTTCATTAGCAGATGTTTGTTGAGTACAATGGCCTTCGGAGGAAGGGAGGACTTAAATCCAAGTCTGTCACGGTTGTTTTCAGGGAACACAGTAGAATTGGTTTCAATGCACATGTTTAATAAGTGGCTAATTTTACCCCGAACGCATCCAGTCCAGCACTAATATATTGCTCTTATTTACACCATCTGTTTGATCACTTCTTATTTCACTTGGTTGTTTCATAAAAGCGTTCTCCCGTGCTCCAGTTGCAGAGCAGACAATCTGTTTGTCCCGTGATGCTGACTGTTACGGCTCCAATTCCCATTTGTGTGCTGTGGCTGGAGGACCTGAAAGCGTTGCTTCTCCCCCGCTCGGGATTGCCGTGGGAATAACAACAGAAACTAGCTGCCAGCCTGCGGAAGGTATATTTTGCTCTGCCATGTGGCTTGCAGGTGTGCTGTGCGGTCAAACGCGGTGTAAACTCAATGAAGGGCCGATGGAAATCCATCTGTTTGTGCTTGATTTGTGTTCCTAATTACCACTTGCATCTCAAGAGGCTTCTCTCCTTCCCATCCTCACCTCAGCACCCAACGCTGCATTGAGCAGGTGCGTTCCTAGGGCTGTAGGAAGTTACTTTGGTGTCCCCAGACTGCCGCTGTCTCACCGTGGACAAAACGATACTGGTTTGGGGCACGTGGGAAGTGTAGGGAAGAGCTGGTTGTCTTTATACTGCTCTACTTGAGAACAGGTCTGAGTAGCAGTAGCCCCCCCTCTGTGGGGAGCTTTTTCCTGGCACTGGTCGCAGGATGTGGGGAAGCAGACGGGAACCACGCTCCCCAGAGCCCCAGTTAGAAATCCTCAGGGTTGCTCTGTGCTCAGGCTGAGGTCTCGGGCTGGTGCCACCTGAGAGCTGCTGGCGGGCAGAGGGACATGATGCGTGCCTTGGCTGTGCAGCTGTGGTGATGTGGGTTCGCTGCGTCGGTGCTGTTACTACATTAACATTTGGACCTCGTGTTCAGGTCTCAGCAAGCATCTCTCCTTACTTCCAGTGCTTGTTTGAGGTGAAAAATGGAAGCTGGTTGAGATTCTTCTGGCTTTGGCTAGCAGTAATTTACGTGATTTATACAAGCTTCGTCAAGCTTCTAAAAATACTCGTGCTTTTCCAAAATGTGTGTGTTATCAGGATAGCCGCTCCCCCACGTCTGTAACCAAACAACTGCAGTTTCCAACAGATGTATCGCTGGAGGAGCAGTGGCAGCGTTTCAGGACAACAAAGACGTGGAACCAAGCCGACGTGAAGCTGGCTCTGCCCCATCCCTCCCCAGGGGGCTTCTGGCAGGGCGATGTCACAGCCTGCCCGAGGAGAGCCTGCAGGAAAGCCAGCAGCCCGGAGCGCTGTCTGCCTTCACACGGGGCTTCTGAGGCGCGTCCCCCTGGGGAGTTCACGGCACTTACATATCCAAGTTCCTAAATCTGCCCGTAGATCAGAGCTGGATGTTGTGCCGTGATGGCACTGTTAGCAGAGCAGAGCTGTTGAACCTTCGTGCTCCTGA
Source organism: Oxyura jamaicensis (assembly GCF_011077185.1). Taxonomy (NCBI): domain Eukaryota; kingdom Metazoa; phylum Chordata; class Aves; order Anseriformes; family Anatidae; genus Oxyura; species Oxyura jamaicensis. Next base: position 35,054,167 of record NC_048898.1, on the reverse strand, counting down.
GCCCCGTCTGGCATTCGCTGGAGAATATTTGCAGGTGCAGGATACCTTCATGCCGTAAGCCTGGGAGAATGCCAGGAGAGAAAACCCCGAGTTGTGCCCTTGAAATGGGGAAAAGGGAGCTTTTCAGCACTTCCAAGACTCCCTGGCTTTGGGAGAGGACATCAATCAGCAACAGAATGATCTCACATTATTTCGGTTTTGGTGTCTGGTGAAACGTGTTTCTGTACCTCTCCGCTGGAACTGGCCCACGTTCTGCTCCCTGCGGGCAGCCAGACCGAAGCAGCACTGCAAACAAAGGGAGCCACTGAGAGAGAGGGTGCCAAGTTTGTTTTCTTGGGATCCCTGATTTCTTTTTAATGAACTCTAATATCATGCATAATTCTGAGCGTCTGTTTTGCATATTTTTAAAATGTATTTTTAAGAAAAACAAACGGTAGCCGTTGCCCGTGCCTCCCAGATGATGTAGAGCTGGTGCAGTGTTCCTTTAAAATTTCCTTTAAAATTTCATGATGAAAAATGTTTCTTGCCCACGCAGCTATTGTTTGTGTGGCTGGCACGAAGTCAGAAGCACAACAACGCAGTGAGCCACGGGTTGCTTTGGACCGAGAAGGATCTCATTTCTTTTTTTTTTTTTTTTTTATCATTTTTTGTACACTTTTTTTCTTGGCACCTTCGGAGGTGCCCACTGCTTTGTTTGTTTTCTGTTGTCGATTCGTTTCCTCAGACAAATGTTTGAGAAGCAATGACTTCAGCCTGAGCAGAGCAGCTGCTGCACATTTGGACAAGCAAAGGAAGCCAAGACGTTTCCGTAGGCGTTGCAAGCTAATTGATAGATCCCAGAAAAACAAACCCTTGCCAGTTCTTCCAGGTACTGGAAACTGACCTGCTGAGAACCCCCAGGAGCTGAAGTCACCCCGGGGCCGGGTTTGTGGCTGCCCAGCAGCTCGGGGCCAGCTGTGGCACGCGAACCGACCGCCGGGGAGGGAACGCTTGTAGGGGCTCCCTGCTGGCAACGCTTGTAGGGGCTCCCCCACGAGAAGCCAATGAGGGCTGCCTGGCGGCGGCTGTGACCCAGACAGCCCAGAAAGCAAAACCCTTGGGCACCTGAGGGGTGTTTGTGCCTGCAGCCCCCAGGGTGCAGCGTCACCAGCCGGGGCAGACGGTGCCGTGAGGGGCTTCTCTGCCGGGGAGTTGGGACGGGAACAAAGCCCTGTCGTGGGGTCCCGTGAGGGGCGAAGGCTTGTGAGGAGGTGGGAGTCGGTGCGCGGGAGGCTGTGAGAGCTGCAGAGCCGTGCTGGCTGCAGCACGTTAACTCCGGGCACGGTGGGTGTCCCGGAGGGGTGTTCCCACTCAGAACAGACGGATCTCACGCCAGTGAGCTGGGGAGATTCCCTGCCGGCGGCCACCCGGCTCCTTTATACGCTGTTGAAGGTGGCCTCTGCTCAGAAACCACATCTTGCAGTCTGAAGCCGAGGGGAAAATGGTACTCGAACGTGTGAAGTGCTGAGTGTTTTTAATGAACGTTTCTGTGCCTTCTAAAGGGCGAGTAAGAAAAGAGAACTCGGTAAAGGTGGCTTCGAGACAGCCTCGGGTTTAGCTAAGAGAAAATGGCCCTGAGGAAAAATGTGGCGTGACCTTGAGGAGAAAGGCAGAGGAACAGAGCTTCGGGGCTGAACATAGCTGAAGGAGTCTGAATGGTTCGTAAAAATTGATTTTTGTTATGGTTCAACCCCTCCTTTGTTCAAGGAAAGAGGCTTCTCCCGCCCCTTGCAGCTAAGCAGCATTACCCCGAAGTACCGAGCCGTGATGGATGGTGGTGCTCAAGGAGGCAGGTCCCTGGGCCCTGATCTTCGCTAACTTCTGGGCTCGTAACGAGATAACAGCAATCATAAAAACAGATCGGTGTCTCCTAGTCTGACTGCGTTACCGGCTATTAGATACAGCGATGGAAATCGCCCATCTCCTCGTTCTCCTCTTCTCAGCGTTAAGCTACGTGTTCAGGTTTTGGGAGCATTAACAAAATAATGCCCTGTCGCCACCAAGGTCCTGGCCATCCCGAGGGCGAGCTGGGCCGGCCAGAGCCCCGCGGGCAGTGCCTGTGCTGGCCCGGGGGCAATTCCAGAGGGAAGGCAGGGCTTTGCTCTGCTCCTCCTGACCAGCCCACCCGCAGGGGCTCTTCTTCCTGTGCCCTCCCTCGCCGGCAGCAGGGCTGCGTGTGGCATGGCAGTGCCTCGCTTCTGGCGCGTCCTGCGGAGTCCTGGCCACGGAGCTGTGCGGGTTGTTCCGTGCTTTTGTGAGATCTTTGAACTTCACCCATTTTGCTTTCTAAATTCCAGTAGCCATCCCAGAGGAGGCATTAGAACAGAAATGAATTAAACGCGAAACAGTGCTGGTGATTTCGGTAAGCACGCGGAGGTTCCCCCGCAGCACCACGCTGGGTTTCCATCCCGCTCGTTAGCCGCACGCTGCCGAGCCACCCGCAGACATCCCTCAAACCCGACAGCGGCTGCGGGTGGTGCCCTGCGTCAAACACCTCGCAGACTCAGTACCAGCTATTCCAGAATGAGCAGGTATGATCATACCCCCCAAAAAAAAAAAAAGCCCCAGGACTTGCTTTGTGGCCGTTGGTTGTCCTCCTGCTTGCTCAAGGACAGAGTTCTGTAAGTAAAAACCTCTGTGTAGCTTTAATTTTTTTATTATTATTATTTTAATGGGTGTAAGGCATATTCATGGACAAAAAGATCCCGTTAAGGATTATGCAGGTCTTTGAGCCATACTTATTGGAAGGTCTGGTAGTGCTACTGAAGCATGAGGGTATTTCTCTGCTTTATCCGTACGCTTTTTCCCTGCTCCATCCCAGCTGTGTTGTTGTGCTCCTCCCTCAACACCTGCAATCAGCTGCGGCCCGGAGCAGGGTGCCGGGCCCAGAAGGACGGCAGCCTGGAGGCCGTGTGCCCATCTTGCGCTTAACGTTCGTACGGATACCACGCGTCTGCCAGATCTGGGGAATGCGACCCCATTTCAACCCGGGGATCCTCGTGCAGCACTTGTGATTTGTAAGGTACGTGCACGAGTCCCTGGCTTGTTATGGGGTGTTCTCTCCGAACTGGGTGTTGTATCCCATCAGATTAAGAGGCGCTCCATCGCTTGTTGCGCACAGATTTTCATTTGAAAAATCCACAGAACCCCGGAGACTGGCGTAACTTCTGACCCGTGGGAAACGAGGGCGTTTGGATTTGCTCAGGGCCAGGATTTCTCCTTGGTGTCTCTCCGGGTTTTACAGCACTGCGCTCACCTGCTCCGTGAGGCTGTGCACGGTCGGGTTTGTTGTCAATAACAGATAGGGAATCGATGGCGGGTTTAAGAGCGATGCCCTCTGCTCCCCAGGGACTGGCTTTCTGTTCATACTTACTGCGGAGGGAAGCAGCGGCCAAGCCTGCCGCTGCGAGGAAAGCTCTTTCAGCATTTTAGGTTCAATATTAGCGTTTTATTTTGTATTTACAGGTTGTGTCCTGGTTTGGGCTGTTCTTGTTTTGGTTGGTTGGGTTTTGTTTGTTTGTTTGGTTTTTTTTTCCAAAAGAGGAGAATTTCCAAATGGTATAAAAAGGGCAAAGCCTGTGAGACATCAGCGTTGCTCTGCGGGTCCCTTTGGAAGTTTTAAGGTAAAGCCTTTCCTGAGCAGAGCCAGACCGCTGAATATTTAATACTCTTTGTTAATAGATTCCCTCATTACATTTCAATTTGGATGTAAAAAAGAACCATCGCAGCTCGTATTTGACTTAGAAATAAGCATATCTGGGAGTACCTGCTGGGCTTATTATTGACTGTGGGATTTTCAGCGTTGCATCACTGACTTGAAAGTCAACAAAATTATACCGTTAATGGGTTTTCTGCTCTTTAGCCGTGGGTACAGTTTTGAAAATCATATTCTTGGGCTTTATTCCATTGACGTATTTTGCCATCTTAAAAAAACACGAGGGTGATCCTATCTGTTCGCAGCAGAGTACCATGAATATGCATACAGACAGCAAGAATACGTTTCTGACAAAGCAGAGGAATCAAAACAGCCGTGTTCCAAGAACAGAACAAGAATAAATCAGAATACTATAGGAAAGGAGGTGAAATCCCAGTCTTCCCACGCCCGAGAGCAGTTACACGGGCAGGAAACCTCCATCGCCGAGCAAACCTTGTTCTTGCCAGCGCTGTTTGTGGCTCCCAGCGAGGCAAATCCCTCGTGCCATGCCATGCCGTGCCTCACGGCGCAGAGAAGGGGTGAGCGGCTCCCCGGGGCTCAGCTGGCCCTGGCGTGGCTGCGGGCTGTGCCGCGGCCGTGCCCGGTGGGGTATGGCTGTCTGGCGTTGTCCTCCTCTGGCCTTGCAACGTCACTGTCATGGTTACATGGAGACGTAGGCTTCTTACATTTCTAAATGTCAGTAGAATGCGTCTGCGCTGAAATGGTCTTAAAAATGGACAGGTGTTCTCAAAATCGTACGGTCGTCGTGGGATCATTACGGCTGGAGAAGACCTCCGAGAGGATCTGGTCCAAAACGCACCACTTCCCAGTCGGTGCTCCTGGGTGCTTAGCAGCATTCAGAGACGTGAGAGAAAAGATCACTTTGTCACTCCTCCCTCTCAGAATGGTTCTGTAGTAAAATTTCCCTTAAACTTAATGGCAAAGCGCACAGGGTGTGTGGGTGGGTTCTGGGTTCTGTATGGTTCATGCTTCGCTGTTACTGCAGCCCAGGTTGTTTTGGGTTCGTACTGAGAGCTTGTACTGCGTTACGACATTCAGCTGAATCCATGGGGTTTGCTTGTATTCTAAACCCATCTATTGCAAAGACTGCTTTTTTGTGAGCACGAAGAACTAGAAAGCATAAATATTTATTCCTTCGATGTTATGATTGCCTTAAATCATTCCAGCTTATTTGGTGAGCGTAAGATAAAATTAAACTAAGCCGTTGAACTTGATCTGCAGTATGAAAAAATACCCGTGCTTATATGTGCTTGAGTCAAATATGGATGGGAGCGTTGAGCTAATTGCTTCCATCATGTTGAAAGATGCACTGATAATTTTATTTTTGCTCGATGTGATAATAAATCACCATAAAGAGGCAGCTCAAATTGTGTAATGCAAAATCACGTTTCAACATGCAACGTATGTTTTGATGGGGGGGGGGGGAAGAGCCGAGCTCATCTCCAGCGATACGCGGGAGATAATTAAGCACGTTACGAAGTCGCTCCAGTTTTATGTGTACGTAATTGTGTTTGTGGCCTGACAGGGATTTGCGTACCTGAAGCTATGCCTACCTCTGCCAGGTGTCCCTCTCCCCTGCCGCCTGCAGCACCCGGCGCCACGAGGGGCTCTGCAACATCAATATAAATCTTACAGCAGGTTATAAGGAGCGAGGTGTTCATACGCACAGAGCTCACCGAAACCAGGAGACAGCGGACCATCAAATACCGTTCAGATCTGTCTCCGGTGGTTCTGGAGGTGATAGGATCACGGTGTCCTTTCGTGGTCCTTACGGTAATTCGAACAGCAAAAGCACAGCGAATGACGCGTGCTGTGCAGAGCACCCCGCTGGAAGCGGTTGGGTGGTGCTCTACATCTGCACTTGGCGTTCTGAGCTCAAGGAACGGTCTCCAAGTAGGCGGAAGGCAGAAGTTCGGTCTGTCGGTGTGCGCGTCCCGTCGGGCACCCTCGTCACGCAGGAGGGGTCTCCCATTGCGACGATTGCTCCATGTAATTAGAGGCGCCTTAGAGCTGGGTGTTGGAGGCTGGATGAGAACTGATGGTTTCTGCGCGTTTCCAGAGAGCCCATCAGAGTTAATGGGTTTGCCAGGGGCTCTGACAGAAGAGCACGGAGAGAGAAACCGTCGCTGCCTGAGGTCCGAATGTCAGCTCCGGGTGGAGAGTGGTTCGCTGTCCCGTTAGAGATGGCCGAGTAAAGGAAGTGTAGATAGCACAGCAGCCATCCCACTGTCCTGTTCCTCTCCTGTAAGTACTTTATTTGCCATTCTTCCTTCAAAGTCAGTGTGGATTAAATTTATTATAGCACGGGGTAGTTTGTTTCTCACGCAGTCGTCACGTCTTGCAGGAATTTCTCCTATACTGATTTAATGGCTAAAGATAAAGAGAAATAACAGAATGCTTCCTTTCCTGGAGCCTCTCCTCCAGCTGCTTGCAGTTAACCTTGCCAGGCTCTCCCAGGTAGGCCATGTTACCCGTGTTACCAACGCATCAAAACCAGGAGGAATGATCCTTCTGCCTGGGCACTGGGCGAGGTGATAGCCACGGCCATAGTTCTGAGAAAGAAAAAGGACATCGAAGTAACCACTGTGACAATGCAACGTAATAAGGTGTGTCGGTCGTGTTCGGGGAGGCGATCAGCGTTCCCCGTGTTAGTGAGAGCGGCGCCTAACGAGGTGCCGTGACACCTGGGAACCGAGAAACAAAGCGGTGGAAACGTTGCACTGGGCACTGAGATGAACCCTACGCTTCTGCAGCTTGAGACGTGCCTGGGAAATCAGGTTTTATTCTCGGTCCATCCCAAACTGGGGATGTGGCCCTGCTGCCGGCTCAGTCTTGAAACGGCAGCTTGCAAGCAGGGCACGGAGACTTCAGATGGAAGTGGGATGATGTGGTCTCCGTCCGTTTCCAAAAAAACGTGTAGTGTCCAAACGTACAGTTAGTAGGAAAGCAGTGCTTGAGGTTTGACCTCAGATTTGGCAGTAGCCCCAAGTTCTCACGGATTAAGTAGCCTGCTTTAATTACGATTTTAGCAGCGGATTTGGATCACTCCATGTGGGCAATGTCGTGATTTTCTGTTTTGTGGAGTGTCTGCGAGCAGGCAGTGATAAAGCTGCCGTTGTTCATTGTTGGCAAAATATTGCCCATGAGAACGGGACACACATGGTTTGTGATGAGTAACGAGTAGAAATTGGAGGTGTGTTGTTTAGTCTTCAATAAGAAAACTGATCTCGCTGTACATCTGTTCTGAACACGCTATGTGTTCTTGGAAACTCTTGTTTTGAGGAGCGCGTTTCTATTAATTAAAAATACCCACCTGTACTTATTTGCCAGAAATCACTGGGCGTCGTGTTCAGACAAGACCAGTAATTGGAGTAAACTCAGCCCCTATTGTTCTCACCATCCGAGTGAGCGTAGAGAGAAATGTTTCACAGGAGCTTGAACAAGCATTGTGTGAAGTAGGGCTGAAAGAAGAGATTTTTCTGAAGGCATTTTTGTCTGCTGGAAAGAAAAAATGATTTCATTATGCTTTGAATGCAGGTTCTGCCTCCAGAGTGGATGCTCATGTGGGTCCTTTGCTGCCAGCGCAAGTCGCCAGGGTAACTGCTGTGTCTGCACCAGCTGTGACGTTCGTGACAACCAACCTGATGGAGCAGGCGTTAACAGGTGTGTCTGTTTCTGGGCACCGACTGTATTCCTGGAGCATATGCTGTGGATCTGTGTACTTCCAACCAAACTATGTTTTCCATATTTTCCATACGCACGGTAACGGGGGGGGCCCTTAAAAAATCAGCTCAAATTTGATGGCATTTGCTTTAGCTAATTACAAGTGTTTTCAGAGTGTTTCAGATCCCGTTTGCTCGGTCTGGCAACTGGCAGTAGCTTTGCATTTGATGACACAACAGGCAAGTTTCTGAAATGTCCTTGGGCTTTTCATTTCCCTTGCCAATGGTATTCACAGGCATTGCGGTGATAACGTGGTTATCTTTGGGGTAGTTGCTCCATGAAGCCTCGTTGGCTGCAGTCTCGGAGGATGCTTTGTGCTGTGCTGTGTGATAAAACCGCTTTATTCATATTCATGTAAATGTGTGTGTTGTTGTGAAAGGAGACGGTGCTTTCTCCCAAAAGCTGGAAGAAGTCCCGTGGCTTTGTTCAGATCCACATGTACGCCGTGCAGATCATGACCTAACCGAGATCAGATTTTGATAAAAAATTGAGAACATCTTTCCTGCTAACAAGAAGTCCTTCCAATCCTATCGTCGTCATGAAGACAGGAGCTCTGGCAGTGGAGGTGGAATACTACGTTTGGAATGAAGATGTGCTGTCCTCTGCCCGCCGGGCTGGCCGCAGCCCTCCGTGCCTGGGAGTATCTCAGGGTGCTGAGCACACTGCTAGCCGGGTTTCGTGGCAAATGCTGGGCTTTGTCAAGCATTTAGTACTAGGTATCAGTTCTGGTGTAATTCTTCTCGTCCTTCACACCTAGGCAGCATTGGCATGGTTGTGGCGGGGTTGAAAAGCCGCGTGTTAGAAGTGACTGTACTTTTGTATAAAAGCCAACCCTCGTCCCGCCAAGCCCTTTGCCTTGTGGGTGCATCGTGCTCACAGGCTCAGTCCACAGCTAAGATAAAAGTTTCAGGGTCACCTGTGCCAGGCAAATCCCCGCCTGGAGCTGCAGGCGCTCCTTGAAGCAGGTCTGTCCGCCCTTATACCTGTCGTGCGTTAGACCTTCTGACGGAGTTTATTTTACTGAGCATTCCGCTTCTGGTTGGGAAGTTTGGAAAATTTTATGACAGATGTAAGACTGAAAGAAAGATCATACACGTTTCCTGTGGTAGAAAGTTTCTTGTCTGGCTTAGCTAGCTTTTGCTAAGCCCCTTCTTTTACCCTCAGTTACTCTGTCTAAGACCCGTGTGTTCCTCTGCAGTCACCGTGAATGCTATTGACGTGCTTTCTTGGCAGGAGCAAGAGATGGAGGAAATGCTAAAACTGGTTAAAGAATGCACGGGCAGAAAGACAAAGTTCTGTGTAAGAGTCCTGCTGCTCTGCAGCTTGTTGCTTGTGGAAAACTGCAATCATCGTTTGCAATGTATTTCACGTCAGGGGAATTTCATAATCGCCCTAGTGTCAGCCTGGCAGACACAAACCCTCCCGATTCCACCCATTGTGCAGAACGAGGATTATGCTGTGTAAAGCCTTCGCTGTCTAGGTGGCTTTTGATGACTAGGCCAGTGTGACGTTTGGTCAATAGCTTGTGTAAATCAAAGGGCTGTAGTGTTGAGAGGTCGTTTTGGAAGAGCAATCGTTCCGTTTCTAGGTGTATACAAGTAATGTAAATAAGATGAACACTCTTTTTGTTTCTGGCCTTACCTTGAAAATAGAAAACACATTCATCTTCCTCCGTTGTCATCTTTGATTTGCTGCTGACTGCATTTAAAAGAAAAATGGCAATTTCACTCAAGTTTAGTATGGATTTTTCTTTAATGTTTTTCAGGAGATCACACTTTTCTATAGGTTTCTACAAGCTATCATTATTGCCATTGGAAAGGCAATCAAAGAAAGAATCATAATTAGGGGCAAATAACAGTAATAAAGTGTTTTCACACATCAGTCTCAAAGCGCTCCAGAAAAGGAAGCGTGCGCTTCAGAAAGCTGTTACGAAACAGCGAGATTTGGACAAAGCCCCGGGAGCTGCCCCGCTCACGGAGTCAGCCGGGGAGACGGGGCCTCCAAGGACACGCAGAAAACCTTCCTTCCTGAAGACAAAATTGATTGGTACTTTTCTGTATTTCTGGAGCACAAGTAGGAAACTTTGCAGTGGTCCTGGCTTCTAGTAAGCATTTACTTTTGTGTTGGAAGTATCCAACGATGAGTACAAATGATTTTTTTCCCCTTACAGTCAAGGGAAAAGCCCCTTGTACACAATACTCCTTACAAGAGGAGTGGAGCTGTTCACTGCCACCCGCACAGGGCTCCGCGTAACCTCACAGGTCTTCAGCGCTTCAGATCAGGGCCAAGATCTTGAACTCGATTTAAGTTCAATAGGAATTGCACGTAAAGAGCCGAGGAAGGAGCGGCGCCAGGAACTGGCGGAGGTGTTGGACTGGCTGCAGCTCGCCTGGACAGCCTCGCAGAGCTGCAAAGAGCTGGGAGAGGGGCTGAGAAATAGCACAGAGGCTGCAGCCGAGAGAAGAAGGTAAACCCAGGCAGAAGACGACCGCAGATAAGCATACGTTCGGTGGTTCTGCGTTGGGTGAGGGCTGCCTGGTGCTGCGGGAAGGCCGAGGCACGTGCCCGGAGTGCTGTGCCCGCTCCTGGTGGAGCTGACTTTGCTCCGCAGGGAGCCAATCTCAGCTGCTGCGGGAGGGGGGTGCTGTGCACCCTGCGCCCTGTCTGGGGAAATACCATCTGTCGGAGGGTGTTGGCTGCTTGTCTTCAACCTCCGCACCAGGCACAGAGCCTGTGCTGTGGCACAGCAGGCTGAGAATTTATCCTCGTGTTGCTACCGTTTTTGTTACAAGTCTTCAGGAAAATAAGGGAGTGAGTGGGAAGAGGTTGGTGAGGAGGGAAAAAGCTGCTCAAGCAGAGATGTGCTAAGGTGGGGAACACAGCGTTTGGCAAATAACAGAGAAAAGGGTCAAAGCAGAATACAGGCACCAATTAAGGGGTGAAATAAACTGTGCAGGAAGGAGCAGGAGCAGATGTTGCCAGGAGGTGCCCGCTGCTCTGAGCGGTGCTGGTGGGTGGAAGCTGGACCCAGCTGTGCGGGAGCAGGGCAGGGACTGGGTGATGGAGCCAGCAATGAAACCAGCCCGTGTCTGAGCAGCGAGCCACAGGGGAGGAACCGGGCATCCGCCCGATGTGGGTTTTAGGCTGATCTCAAAAAACAAAAGACAAAAAAAGCTGTGGGGAGAGACAGGACTGACGTACAGCGATATTGGTGGGACAGCAAAAAGCAGAGTGCCTGGGTGTGTGCACTTGAAATAAATCCATCTCTCTGCAACATTAAGAGTCAAATTTTTAAACCTATATTTGAAAGTAACAGAAGTGTGGCCTCTAAAAACCTTTTCAAAACATTTTTATTCTCTCTTGTCCAAAGCTTCTCGTGGAGTAAATCGGTCCTCCTCTTCCTCATCCTCTCTAATTCTGCATTTAACAACATGTTTATAATCATACGCCTACGTCCTCTGTAATGTATGTGTGATAATTTTGCTACTTCACCTCAGCTTCTCATTCTGTGAATTATTCATGTCTCTCTACCTGCCGTGGAGGCTCGGAGAAATCTCTTTAATCAGGTATCCTTATCCTCCAGCCTCCAGCGCATCCTTCAGCAGCGCTGCAGCGGCTGCGGGAACGCAGTGCTGGTAATTATGCTGCTAAGTTTAGGGGCAAAAAATGCCGTGTGATTATGCTGGAGATACGTCACGGTGGCTTAATAGTCTCCCTGCAGTATATTTTATGCGCTTAAGTTAAAGAGAGGAAGAAAAAAGGTTGATTAATGAGAAAAGAGTAAACCTGAGGAAAGACGTGCACCAGTTGCCAATAGAGGTCAATGATGTACCTTGCCCACTGCTCTTTCTGGCATGCGCCGAGAAGAAGAGATCTGTAAGGATCTAACAAGTCCTAGAAGTCTTCAGTGATCTGAGAGGCCCTGCCCGTGGTCTGTTTCATGTTCTCCTGCACAGAGCGGTCTGTCAGTCCGATGTGGCCGCCCTATGCCTCGCCTCTGGCCTCACCCCTTTCGGCTCTGCTGCTTCTTTTGGCTCAGGCTCAGGTTCCCTCGTTCACGCAGCCCCACCTGAACCCAGGGAGTTCAGCCAGTTGGGGTTTTTAAGCCAGATGGAGGAAACACAGGCTTGAAACTTCGATGTCTTGGGACAATCCATCTCAGTGGTCACTGTGGATATAATAATATTGACTCCTGACATGCCCAGCGACTTTCAGCAGTATAGCCCAATGCTTTCTTTTTTTTAAAAAAAATCCATTTTATTTCATATGTGCTGTCCAACATTTTGTGGAAGCCTGTGTCACGTGTGAACGCTTAGTGAGCTGTGTGCTGCAGAAGCTCACGTAGGTGTGCTGCGCTGGCGATACGCTATTTCTAGCAGAAGATGCGGCACCCAAGTCCCTCCGTGAGGCTTCAAATCCCTGCTCAGATGATGTGAGAGCTTTTCAAAGGAGAAAAACTGAGAAGTTGCTTCGGGCTTTGCCAGCACCGAGTTTCCAAGTGGAACTGCGTAAGGTTCAAACAGAGGTGAGCACGGCTGTGTGCGAGTCTCCAGGCTTGGTCAGCGCGGCTGCCTTTGTGCTTCGTACTTCAAGACAACCTTCAGCTGCTGAAGAGCAGGGCAGGAGCAGCAGTGGCAGAAGCAGTTGTGCTGTACATTGTACCTTCCTTTGCATCAAACCTGAACTACCTGAGCTGTGGGAGTGCTTTAGGTTCTCTCTCCTATTTTACTCTTCAGTGTCAGGAGTGCAAAACTTTTCCACTGAATTTCGCACGTGCAACAGTTGGTTTAAATCCACCAGTTGACATTTATCTATTCTTATTAATGCATGTAATGGTCAGTTAAATAACGATGCCAGCGAGGTAACTGTGTTCCTCCTGCGTGCATACGTATGCATGTGGATGAATGGGAGTTCTTGGCTGCTTCGGAAATCAGCATGGCGATGAAGACTCCAAAGGAATCAAACTACCTTTCTCTTTTTTTTCTAGGATTAGAGAAATAGGTAAGAAGAGAAAGAAATAGAGCTGAAAGTGGAGTTGACGTGATTGCCCGAGTAAAAGGAAAATAAATCCAAGGCCTGTTAAACATTGTCCAAGTGTGTTGCTCGATGTTCAGCTGCTCCTTCTTTGCGTGACAGAATCAGGGGTTTGCCTTGTCTGAGTAGCAATCTGTGTTTGACTGTTTCACTAGAGGTAATTAGCCTTCCAGAGCTCTTTCTTCTGGGATTACTTCTTGGCAAGAGCAGAAGAATCATGAGCTGGATGCGCTGAGGCACAGCACCGTTCAGCAGTGCTACCTTCCAGCATGCTGGGAGCCCGGAGCCTGCAAACAGCCTCCGGAGCGGGGCTGTTCCACCTGCTTCCACACCGCTGCACAGTCACTGACTTGTAAAGGAGCTACAAAGGGAGATGTCTCAAGGTTCCTTTCATCCTCCACAAGCACGTTTCCAGAAGGCATGCTAATGCTATTTTGATTTAAAACCTTTGCTGGAAGCGTGGACGTTTGTAGGTGACACGTTGTGCTCTGCTTTCACACCGGGGCGTGCCGAGAGCTGTGCCTCCAGCTCCAAGTGGCAGCAGAAACCAGGAATATCCCTGGGGCAGCAGCAGGGCCAGAATCAGAGGTGGAAAACTATGGGGCAAGGTAATGAAGTACCTTTGTGAGGGTGACAAAACCGCACGTCTTTCCTCTGCCATGTTCTAGAGTGTGAGAACTTATTAGCAGAGTGAAATTTCAGCCAGGCGCTGTAATTGTGCCTCCACACTTCACAAAGTGGTGAATGACAGAAACATCCTTGGTTCTCAGGTGTCCTTTTTGCAGTGGTTTTTTCCTCACACAGCTCTTCTGCTGAGAGTTTTATCATGGCTTGTGCTGCCATGTACTGAAGTGGACAAGAGTGCATTACTTTTGTAGGTTGTTTTTTTCCTTTTTTAAAAAAAAAAAAAACTTTGTAGTTTACATCAGATTGAGGAATGAAATGTGCCTTCGTATTTGTCAGCAGGACCCTGGTTTTTCTCTTGGCTGAAGATGAGCACCCCGGGGTCAGTTTCTTCCTACAGGTGCTGGTGTCCCTGGTATGAAGATGCCCAGCCATGTGTGTGGCACCATCGCTGTGCTTTCATCACTCAGAAATTCCCCGCAAGATCCCTGAGAGGTCCTCTGCTGTCTCCAGGCGTTGCGGCTCTCGGGCTGTCTGCTCTGAGCCTTTTGGAAGTTCAGGAGGAGGAAGCATAGGTGTGACCTCCTGCAGGCAAAATGAAGTTGGATGTAATCTGACTGCGTTCAAAGCTGAACTTCTCCAGTAATGCTGTGATTCCCTGCTAGCAGATGTCCGGTGAAGAAGGATAGATTTAGAGATCCTTTTGATATATATTAGCTGCTCCCTTCTCCTTGCTCCTTTAATGTGGAAATTAATTGATATGATTTGTAAATCTTCTTCTTCATTACCCATAAAAATTGAGTAAGTAGTCTTCTGAGAAAAATGACTTATACTTAAATTTTTATTATTGTGATATGTTCAGTGGAGAAAGAGAATCAAACACTGTGGGCTCCAGCCTTTTCCTTGATGTAGTTCCTGTTGCAGGTATGTCTGTTCTGCTAAGTAATTTTCAAATTAATCAAATGCTATTTCACATGTGAATCGACTCCGTAATACACACTCCTGGAGCAGCAGCACTTGCCAATAGTTCCCTCAAGCTCCTCTGCCCAAGTTTTAGTCCGTCTTGCAGACAAAAAGTGCTCTGCAGCAGCTGGGGACGGGAGGAGGATGTCCGTGCTGCCCCGTCTGTGCAGCGCGGCGTGCTCTGAGCCCTCGAGCTGGGGGTGCAGGCAGGTGTGCAGTGCTGCACCGGGGTGCTGGCGGCATACCCTACACAGGCACGGGTAGCAGGGGGACGTAGCAGCAGTTTCGGAGGGGTTCGAGCCTCCTCCGGTGATTCTGCTGCTGTGCTGGAACTCGTCAGGGATGTCTGCACAGCAGTGCTGGGTCATGGTTCTGTATTGCTGCTGGGGTTCTTATCGAGTGAACCAAAACATTGTCACCATTTGTTGTTTAACGGTACCTAAAATGTTGCAGGATTTAAGGCAGAAATCTAAATATTGTGGAGTGGGGCCCCAGTCATGGTTTTGGGGTTTCTATCCTCGTCGGGATGCTCGGGGCTGCACAACATGGCCATCGGCATCCCTGGCCGTGTGTGCTGCCCGCTGGAGCTGCTACTGTCACCGCTTGGTTTCGCCTTAGTGGAAGAAAACACTTCTTCCTGATTGCTTGGCCTGTCTGATACCTGCTGCCTTTTTGCCTTTCCCCGCTGTTCATTACGGCCTGTTACCGAGACACAGACCTTTTGTAGCTGGCGAAAACACTCCGAGTGGTTAGCACTTCACTTGGAGCCAACTGCTGTGTAAAAGGAGAGGGCTGGGGGCTTGTTCTTACAACTGCTTCCAATTCAAAAGCAATTAAAAGCTCAGCCATGACTGCTGCAGAAGGTGAAGCAGAGCACAGCCGCGGCCTGCAGGCCCTGCCTGGGCCCAGCACCCTGCTGCCCCCGGAGGGCTGGGGCTGGCAGGCAGAGGGGCGCAGGTGATGCCCTGGGGATGTGGTGTCCCCATTTCCCTGCCGAGGGACGTGGTGCCCCCATTTCCCTGCCCCTGCCTCCTCTCCTCCTCCCACACCGCTTCATTTCCCTTCTCTTGAGCATGGCCGAGCTTTTTTTGTGCCGCTTGACCACACAAACTCTCCCCTCAGGCAGCGTTGGCAGCACAAGTGCAGTTAGTGTATAGGAAGTGCAACTGGTCTGGTAAAGAGCCTAATTATGAGCCTTGCTTAAGGAATCCTTTGAGCCTCTTGGATTTATTTCCTCGCCTCTGTTTGTTCACCTCACGTGCTGCCGTTGCCGCCATCGGTCTCCTCGCTCTCCTGGCGATGAGGTGATAATTCAGCAAACTAAGGGGAAAATCCATTTCCAAAGCTTCTGAAGAACACTGCTGGGGCCTTCAGGGTGGCCGCTCGGTGCCATCCGACACAGTTGTGTTCCTAGAAAAAAAAAAAAAAAAAGCTCAGTGGTGCAGTCAGAGCTTCTCTCAAAAGCATACAGATGAGTCCTGTTAGAAGGAGGCGTGATATTTAGGAAGGTGATGGAGGCCAGCACCTGCTGGCAGCGAGCAGCCCTGGCACCGTGCGGGGGGCGCAGCCCCGCGTGTGGCTGGCCGTGTATTGGCTGCACCTAACCGAAATAATGCTTTCTCCTGGCAGATAATGGGAAGGAATCCAGCCGGCCCTCCTGCCCACCCACCTTGATTTTGCACGCCGACAGGAAAAGCGCGCCCGTGGAGAGGGATGGCGATAAGGTCTGCTATGGATTTCCTTCTTTCTTTAAAAACCTTTTTAAGATATTGAACTGTGCAAATCAGAGTCACTATAAAGGACTGCTCTGTGACCTGGAGCTTTGCTGTCGATAGAGGATTGTTTCCTACAGTCGATTTTAAAGAGCTATCTGTTTAATTTGTCTTACTGCTCTGTGGAGCTCTGTCAGTGCAGCGTCAGGGTGTCGGCCCCAATGCTCTCGGCCACAGTGTCAGGGCTCAGGAAGCAGCAGTGGGGAAGATGCCCAAAGCTGCCATGCATTGGGCACTTCATCCATGCTTCTCCTCCGTGCACACCTGCTTTTGGCATCAGGAGCTCTGTCCTGAGGAGGAGATGTGGAATGAGTTCAAATATTCTTTGAAATTTTTTATGTTCCTGTCATACTGTCCTCTTTAGGCTCAGTGCAAGCAAAACTTCTCTGCCTACCAGGCTCTGCAGATGTTCTCCACATTTGCATCTGTATTGGTACTGGGACACATCCTTGGTGCTTCAAGTAGCAAAGTACTTTCAAAATAAAGACCTCTGCATACATGCTTTATTATATTTGCATTAAGTACATGCTTCTCATGTCCTGATAATGCACTGAGCTGGATCGCTGCCTTCCTCCCACACCTCCTCCTCACGGTTTGTTTCTGTAAGCCACTGCAATGCTCACTGCCCATACGTGTTAGCTGTGCCATCTGCACAGGCCAGCCCTTGTGACCTGTCCCTGTCACAAGGGCGTTAATGGGGCCAGGAGCGGGGCTTGGTCCCCACACGGGACCCCCCCACGGGGTTTCAGCACTTGTCACTGCTACATCTTTGCACAATACCAGAAAAAATGCACACGAGGAAGCAGTAAGTGGTGGTAGCCGGGACGTGACATGGCCAGGACATGACCTCGGCGGGGTGCTGTGTGCTCCCTGGTTCTCGCTCCCACTCAGACGGCTCCCTCGGGGTGTGTGCTTGCCCACCAGTGCCACTCGCAGCCCTGGCCCTTGCCGTCACCCCACTGCTCCATGAGCTGCTGCTCTGCCCAGATGCTGGGAGCGCTCCTCCTCCAGCCTGCCCCCCTCGTTAGCCGTGCCACGCGCTTCCTCTCTGGCGAGGCAGCTCTCCTCGTAGTTGCAATACACAGAATTACACCCGCTGTCCCATGTGAGCTGTTGGCATGGACAGAAGCGTGCCTGCTGGTCTTTCATTTGTATTGCTGGATGTGGGGTACCACTTTGATTATTTCCAGCTTATCTGGACTATTCTCAAGGCAGTTGGTTGTTCGTAAAGCTGTTAGTGGAATAAAGGCAATCTGCGTAATAAGGGAGTGATTTGTACGACAGTAACAGTCTTATGTATCGGTTTTACTTGTTGACTAATCTCTATCTTTCTTTCAAGGATCATTCTTTTAAACTAGTAAATGAGGATGACAGTTCTTCAAATGGCAACAAGCCCGTGGCATCCACTCCAGTGCCAGGATCACCATGGTAAGCAAATGCAATTAGAGCTAATAAAAGTCATTCATCAGCGCTGTTTCTCTTGCCAAACATGCATTAGTTGTCTTTACGTGGGGAAAATACACTATCCTGGATGTTAAGTAGCAGCACTGCATTCCTTTTCAAGCTTCCAGCATAGCTTTTCCTCATTAATCATGTACTTAACGAAAATGAGAGGACATAGCTGCAAACACGGTGCGAGCCACCTCCCTGGGATTTGTGAGGTAAGTGGAGCGTGCTGCCGCTAGGAACCTCAGCTCAGCCAGAAATCACTTCTGGCAGAAAGCAGCTGGTGGTTTTTCTTTCTGATTTTGTGGGTCCTTCACTGCTGGTGTTCTGTGCAGCAGTGCTGTGTTCAGTGTTGTTTAGGGGCCTTGCCTTACTGGATCTCTCATGTGTTGAGGATCCAGTTTGTACAGTTCTTGGATAGATCAAAGAGGAAATACAAGACCCATGAGAAATGTTCTTGCTCTTTAGGGCCTGACCCTCTTCATCTCCCAGCTATTTCATTGGCAGTGGTAGTCTCTTAGTCTTGCAAGATTGGCATCGATTTCAGGTTACAGTTGAAAATCTCTGAAAGGTTGTGCCTCATGCCCTGGGTTTCCTGACCACATTCCCGCTCAGTCAACTACACCCTGGGTAACTGAACCTCCTGTGGGTTTAAAATAGATAGAAATCACTTCTCACTTTCTGTCCTGAATGGCTGACAAGAAGGATTTTTCACGTCCTTTACCCATATGCCATGAAATAATAAGTTTATGCTCAGTGGCTGATGTCTGTGGGATCTTTGTCTAAAGCAAATGTCAGCCAATATTTGTTGTTATTATTCTGTGCCATTTTGCAGACCAGTGTTGTAAACACAGTCTTACGTCGTATTTAATCAACCTTACATTGCTGAGTTTCCAGAGAAGTATTTAGTGACCCAGTGAGCGCTGAGGTGTGAGACCAGACATCCAAATCTCATCCTTGGGACCAGAGGGGAAGGGCAATGTCCTAATGCTGAGAGTTGTCCCATGTTCTGAGGTGACAAAGTCTCATCTGCTCAGTGGCTTGCGATGGAACATGGAGCATGCCTGTAGGGTGTTCAATCAGAATTAAAAAATTACTTTTTTTTGTAGCTTAAAACACAAATTCAGCAAATCCTGAATTTACTCTCCACCCATAGGTTGTCTCCATGCTTCTGCAAACTCAGGGGTGATGTGACACCACCAAGCATGTGCTGGGGTGTCATTCTGGAAATCTGAGTGGGGCTGGAGGCTGTGCCACTTAAAACAAACCAAGAGGTGAGTTTTCAGTTGCTAACATGCTGTCAGCCCCTCTGAGCCTGTAGGGCATTCAGCACTGCGTGCAAGAATTCACAGAAATGGCTATTTGATCCTTCAGTCCCTACTCAGAAAGTAGGATGAGATGATTATGCATTAGCATTAGCATTATTAGCATCATTAGCATGATTAGCATTATTGCCACCATGAAGACTGGCCAGTTTTTCAACAGAAGAGTTTAATTTTAAAATTGAGACCGGTGTCTGTAAATGCTGGGTATTGAGGGCATTTGATAAAACAAGCAGCGAACACGTGGCAATTCTCTCCTTCTCCTGCTCCCAGCTTTTAGGTCACTGGAGAGCGGAGAGATCACCAGAGGTGCAAAAGAGGGGAGAATGGAGGGGAAACAATTGCAGATTGACAGACGAAGTGGGAATCGATACGTGAAAAAGGTGAAGGAATCCTAGCTCAAACGCTGCCACCTCACACTGCTGTTAGCAGCACTGCAGAGGTTGCTGTACATGCTTCAGTTTGAGCTGTGTACATCTGCCGTCTGCAGCAGGACTAAGGGCAAAGCTGGAGTTGAGAGCATTTGGAGAAGCTGAGTGGAGGCAGGGAGGGAGAGGAGGTGATTTCAAGAGCCTGCCTGTGGCCATGAAAAGGGAGAAATGGCCTGGGAAGAATGAAAAGGGAGAAATGGCTGATAGGAAAAGGACGATAGAGTCAGAAGTGGAGAAATCTCCAGTGACAGCATTGTGGGTGTTGGTGTAATTAAAGAAAAGGAATCTTCTGCCCAGCTTATCACCAGTGCTTCGTCCACCCTTGTGCCTTACATGTGCACTGCCTGTGTGCACATCCCTTCTGTCTTCCTCTTTTCTCTCACTTCGTTGTTTCCCTGATAACATTGGAAGTGTTGACGTGCCTGTTGCTTGTTACTGAGACTGAGAAAATTAGTTATCGAGGAGACGAGGAGAGTATGTTCAGCCCCAAAAGATCAGTGACCCAATCTAATGCCTTCAGATCCCTAGATATCAAGGTAATGTAGAAATCAAGAAAAATGGGAGACAAAGGACCTATCAGGAGTAGCTAGATCGTATTTTTAATGGCAGAAAAGAATGGTAACCAAACGTTTCTACATTAAGAAACAAGATACATGTAATCATCTTGTTCCCGTACTCAAAGCAGTTTTCTATAGGGCAAAATGAGCACAGCACTATCTGCATCTCCCGTTTATGCTCAGTGACTGAAACAGAATATCACGCGTTCCCGGTGGATAATTGGAACTGTTATTGTACCAAGGAGGAACAGGTGACATGGTACATGGGGAAAGGGACATTAATTTTAAATTAAACGTCAGATGACATTAGTCACAGAAAAGTAAAGAGGTGTCACGGGAGCCCAGAGTCTCTAACCTGAGGTGAGGGAACACAAGACCTGGTGGCATTCAGTGATTAATGAACACCATCAGCATCCACGTGAGTGGTCAGGGGAGCCGGGAGCACAGCAGCATATCAGCAGAGACAAAACATGTTTCCAAAAACACTGGTTATAATCTGTCAAGTAATAGCTGTGGCAGTCCCATGTGCATGGGGTAGCATTGCTGTTCCCAAACAAGATGCTAGTTTCAAGTTTTCCAAGTCTCTTTCTTACAGAGGTTACATATACCTTTATTTTGTGTATGGGCAAAGTCAGTGGTGATGTCTTACCAGTGGTACACAGAAAATTCGGGTTATAATCTTACCGTACCTTGCAATGATGGAGTGTTGTTCATATTTGTTGTCTTCTACCCAGACCAGATTTTTAGTTTTAACTGCTTTTGGTCCCTTCTTTTAATAACAGCTAAGCATTAGGGCTTCGACTAATAACATTTGTTCTTTCCAGAAGTTTATGTATCAGAGACCAACGTTTTCCCATTATAAGCGTGTGTATGTGTTTGAGGAAGGCACAGTGAATATGTGCTCTTTATTAGTTTTCTTTACAATTCCCAAAGAGCAGGCTTTAGATCACTGTTCTGCTACTCTATTTACATATAGATTCGGGGCAGTAAATCTGAGCTTTACTGACTGTGTGTCATGGTGGCGTGTTATTTATTTTCATATTACTTCAGCCGTTTTAAAATGAACTTTGGTGCAAAAACTGATGTCAACCTGAGACAGTTACATTAACTGAACAAGTCAAAAAACTGGCTTGCACCGCAGCAACTTAGTCACGTTTCCTAAGCGGGACCCGGAGCCCATGGCTATCACCTGGGCTCGGTGCTGTGGGCTCCAGCCGTGGCCACTTGCACGTCCCCGGTACGAGTGCCCGTGGCCGTGCCTCCTGCCGGGCGGCCTCGTGGTGCCCTGGGGCCGCTGCCCCCACCGGCACGGCCTTGCCTCGCGGGCTGCTTAGAGCAGCGGTCGGGGTTCCTGTGACTTGCTGCTCTCACAGTCACAGCCTTAAAATACAAAATGTATTTTCCTGTGGCTTCTTTTGCTGTGAACAAAGCATTCACTGTGTTTTCCTCTCCTTTTCCCCTACTGTGGTATTTAGCCTCCTGCTTTTATGGGGTGTGTAGGCCATTTCTGTGACCTTTAGGTGATGTGGAGGGAGTTACTCAACTCCAGGTAACTTGCGTGGGATCGCAGGGCCTCCTGCAGGTTGTCAGTCTGAGATGAGTCTCACCCATGCAGAGTTAACAATGACAGACAAGAATTCAACTCAGAGTTAATTTCTTGGTCATACGTATGCCTGACATTATCTAAGCATAGTTTATCACTTGAAATAGGTGTGTAGTCTGGACTGGAGATGACCGGGTCTTCTTCTTCAACCCTACAATGCAGCTATCGGTGTGGGAGAAGCCGGTGGACTTGAAGCACCGTGGCGACATAAACAGGATCATCGAGGATCCGCCGCACAAGCGCAAGCTGGAGGCCGCAGCAAGTAACTAACGCCCTGTGATTATTTGCCTCCACTTAAACTCAGCTGTTGAAAGAGTCTTGATCTCTAAGTGCGTACGGTGAAAATTTGATACCCATGATTAGAATGGTTTTCCTTTAGAGATCTCATGCCAAGTATCATATTAAAATTGATGTTCATTACAGAATATTTATCTCTCCTGAAGTGCTGAACTAGGGGACAGAGCGTTCTCATTACTGGCAATAAAGAGCCAGGTGGCTTCTTATACTGGATGAATCTGTGATGTTTAAAATACATCTCGGAAGACACTGTGTTTTATTACACTTATTTCCAAGATGTACGTTGCAAATGCATTACCAATGCATTATTCAGTTATTCCACAAAAGCAGATATGCCATAGTTAATGAGTATTCAGCCAGGTTGTAGAGGGGGAAGAGAATCCCAATAGTAAATCTCTAACGACTGCTAAAAGGTTTGATGGAAACACGGGTGCTTCAATCTCAACGTAAATCTACCAGTCACCTTTTAAACACTGTGGATTCCTGAAGGGGGAATTTGTGGCACTGGCTAAAGAATAATATGCTGATGTGCAGTAATACATGTTAAGTGGTTCAAAACACAGTTCAAAAGAAGGGCCTTGACTTGTCAGCGATCCAAGGCTTGCTGTCTGCTCCTCTACAAGGTTTGTGGAAGCAGTTCTCCCATGCCATGCTTCGTACTAGGCTTTCTTTTTATTCTGCTATCCGTAGCTTAGCTGACCAGTTCAGCTTTTGTTCCCACTGGTGACCAAGCCAGGAATAGCCAGCATGTCAGCCTGGGCTGCCCAGCGTACTAGTGGCTCCACAGTTTGTTCCGCCACATTTCTCTCAAAAGCCTCGTGTCACCAGTTGACTCCATGTGCATTGTTACTGGGA
The DNA here is from genome assembly GCF_011077185.1 of Oxyura jamaicensis. Taxonomy (NCBI): domain Eukaryota; kingdom Metazoa; phylum Chordata; class Aves; order Anseriformes; family Anatidae; genus Oxyura; species Oxyura jamaicensis. Next base: position 35,031,786 of record NC_048898.1, on the reverse strand, counting down.
GCAGTTCCACACAGTGTCAGTGCTTCCTCCATCTCCTCGTGCTTTCTGTTGGCTGTCATGTAGGAGCTGTGTCGATAGGGTCTGCCTTTACTGGGAGGACATCTAGTATGTATGACAGTCACTTGGAACACGGCTTGTCTTGATTAGCGGTTTGTGCTGGTGGATCCTTCCATATTGTGCTTTACAACAGTTTCACAGGAGAACCTCCTTCAGCTGATTAGTGGTGAGGTCTAGAAATAGAGGGGGAAAAATTAGACTTCTGTCATTCCTTTAAAATCTAGTATTTTATAACTAGAAATTACAAGCCTCATGAAACGACCTGCCTTTATTTGCGTGCTGTCAGGAGCCATAATGCATGCTTTGATCCAGAGGGAAAACTTCCAGTTAACTCTTGAAAAACACATTGTGAGTATGCCTTTTTGGACGTGAAACTTGATGCCGACAGGTAGATAAAAGTGAGTAATAAATCAGTATTTGTGTTATCGTTACTAGCAGAACGTTGCTGAAGAAATGCTATAGGGAAATGCTGCAGAGAGTGGTTTTCTGTTAGTGTAGTCCTTATCAGCACATAATGTCATCACATTATTTCAATATTAAATTTAAATTGTCAGATGCTTCAAATGCACATAAAGTCTTTTTGCATTTTGTATAGAACTTCAGTATGTAAAATGCCAAAGCACATCTGCTGAATTTCATTCTTCAGGAGAAAAAAAAAGCATATGTTTTTATTACAAGGATATATTGAAAGATTGATTAGTTACTGACAAAGGGGCGTGGTAGCCAAAGACAGAAGTGAGGGTCATGGTTCATGGTCTATAATTAATTAATGACAAGACTCTAAAACTATTGCTGATGTCTGCCAATTCACTCCTATCCCTTATTATTTATCTATATGTACCACCAAGATTTTATTCATGGACCAATTTTGTTATGACCGTAGCTTTCATTGCTGCTAATAGTCTTCATCTTCCTTGATATAATTGGGACTTGTGGTTGCTTGGTATTTGAGGCAGTCGGGTTATAATTAGTATATATTAGCTGCTGAGGTGAAAGAAATTACTTGTTGCCATTTCTCTTAGCTTGTAATCTTGAGTAAATAAATAACACAGATGAGCCGTGTGTTTGCAACAATGGTTGCCAAATGTATTTAGCTTAGTTGCTGCTGCTGAGTTTTAATTAGAATTTTTAAATGAAAGGAAAGAGAAAGTTAGCAAGCATAATTATTCATGGGGCGTTATAGGTTATCTGCGCATCACTCCACCGAAAGATCAAGTGCATTTGTAATTTAGGCATAAATGAAAAATTACTCGTTTATCAATTACTCTGCCTCCACAAAGTGTTCGTTCTTGTAGAGATGTACGAGGGCGTCACGCTCCTCGACCAGTGGGTTCCCAGCCGGCCATCCCTCCAGGTCAGGCAGGACCGCAGCCTCTCGTGCCTCCAGCCCTCGGAGCAGGGCTGGGCAAGGAGCCGTGCCGCCACTCCGTGCCAGACCCCGTCTGCTGCAGCCTCTGCGGACAGGGCCACCAAAACGGGTAGGGCAAGCCTTTGCCCACGAAACACTGGGCCGGGACTGGTGGCGCTTCCTGGTTCTCATACGCTGACCTTCCATTTTGCTGGGGCAACCTTTCTGACAGCAGTGAAACATCTTCTGGTTGCTGCTGCTTTCTTTCCCTTGATGACCATTTTAATGTTAATTCCATGTCGCAGTATGATCATACGATGACCCAGTATCGCAGTTCCCCTCAAGGAATCCTTGACATGTTTCTGTCTTATTGTGATGGACAAAAACGTTTTCATCTATTCCTCTCAACCCATGTGGTATTCAAATGCCACTGGGATTTATGCGCACAAAGCCATCGCATTGTGCAGGCCGTTGGAGTGTGTAAACGAAGCAGGGAAAATGAGAACCACAGCTTACCCCACGGAGCCCTCCAAAGGTCTCTGAACTACCAAGAACACATTTCACACCAGCAGGGAGAAGTCACCTGAATGGAGAACCAGGTGTTTGTTCCAGAGTCCTGGCGTGCCTCAAATTGTGCTGCCTCCTGATAAGCCCAACAAACAAGCCCAGGCTTTACTTGCCTGGGAAGTAGAGCAAGTATAACACTGGGGATAAGAAACTTTTTCCAAGTTGTAACCTCTGCAGTCTTCCATTTCACTCCATCATAGTTATTGAAATTTCTGTCCATTTATTGTAACAATCAAGTGGTGAGGAAACCCAGAAGCTAGTGCAACAGGAAACAGTCAGTACCAAGTCTTTAAAGGAAAATCAAATTAAATCCAGAGGTGAAACTTGGCACATCAGCCACCAGTGTGGTACTCCCCATCAACCCCAAAAGACACGTTTGGGCAGGGGATACTGACAGGTAAGAGAACTAGATAGGAAAACAGAAAAAAGACTTAGGTTGAAAAAGGATATTTTCTTTCTGTTCTTAGAAAATTGTTTGTCTGGATGTCAGGGTCAGGAATTTATGTTTTTTTTCAGCTGAAGAAAACTGACATTAACAGAAAATTGCATGTTGATTCATGCTTGAGATGATCCTTATTCAGAATTAGGGATGATTTTGTCTACTCTGTTCCCAGAAATATTTTCAACCATTTAGTATTCAGACAAAAAGAAGAAGTCTGGTCCTTACAAATAGCACAGATAGTTAAACCTTAAACTCACAGTCTTGCATGCGATACGTGTAGAGAGCTAGGGCTCTCTACAAAATTACAAATCAGATTTGTGTGTGTTGCCAATGGATTGGCAACGCTTTAACTCACCAGGTAAATAGTGGTACATTTTTTTGTTCTGGAAAATGAACTGAAATTCATTACACGACAGATTAGTTGAATGATTTAATTAATCGGCACTAAGCTTGATAGGCCATCAGACTGGGGCAGTGCTCTGGTTCATGATTTCATGGAAGGATTACTGTCAAGTTGTATTCTTCCTCAAAGCTTTGAATTAATTATTAGATTTTGTGCTCCATTGCCTTTCTTCCCTTTCAAAGTCAGTTTATAATCTCACCAGAGGTCCAGCGATATGATGTGATTCAGTAGGTTCCTGAGTGAGAGTATAAATACCATTTGTCATCTTTTACTGAGTTTTCCATCGCACCGAAATGTTAAGCGATGATGCTGACTCTAATCTTGTTCCATTTGTTCAAGGCAGCATACCCATAGCAGTCACTGATGCAAGCAGAGCAAGAAGGATTTAGTGTCCCTCCTTCATGCAGGCTGTCATTGCTCACTGGAAGAGCTTGAGATACATAAATCAGGAATCAGTGGATGGGAGTAAATAATGCAATCAGGGTATATTGTATCAGGGTTCTTTCATCCAAAAGTGACATGGTAATTAAAGGTTTGGTTTTATAAATATACAGTCCATGTATTTTTGCACAAAAAGAATTCAAAATGATACAGCCTTCTTTTCAGAAATCTGTGGTAGGTCTTTTCCTAACATGACTTCCAACGGAGTTCAGGCTCAAGTAGCGTGAGAGCTTCACATAATCATTTTTCATCATTGGTGAGTTTTTCTCTTGTCTTGTTGAAAATGTGAACTTTCTGCTTTGGACCAGACTTTCTCACCACTTGCTTTCTTTTCGTTCTTTCAGTAAAGAACATACTTTCACATCAGGATTTATGATGTCCAGGAGTATCACAGAGTACATCGTTTAGCCAGCTCTGGAAAGGCTCGGTGTAGCATTTGATAAACACAACTGCTCTGCAAGCCATGGCTGCTGCTGCTTTTTATTAGTGCTGAAATTTTGATTAACGTATTTGTAACGGTTAAAACATTATTAAATTGATTAACGTATTTGTAATCTCAGCATTACAAATACGTTAATCAATTTAATAATGTTTTAACCATTTAACAAATTACTGAAACTATTATCTCTCCCTATTTTGAAATGACATTCACTTCTCCGTATTATCGTTTATGTTATAGTTAGTAAAATACCACAATAATTTCAACTTTCTGTGTATTTCCTTCTTCTGTGTTCTCTGTTCCTACCTCTGGTTTTCACATGCCGGAATGTTACGGCTAGCATTTGTCCCATTGTTCTTTTTGAACTGATTTAGTGTGTGCTGTGCTCGTGCACTTAGTATAAATAAACCTTATTTGCTGAAAACCTGTAATATATAAGTAACTTCCCTAAAATAGGGGAAAAAATGAGCCAAGAATGAGGTTCTTCAATTGAAGCTTGGGTTAAATGGCCAAATTTCTATTAGCTTCAATGATTGGACCTGGACAAGTAAGAGGAACTTGAAATTAGTTCATTTTTAAATTATTTTTTTACTTATTTTTAATAGTTTCCTAAATAACAAGAGCAAACTTCAGTACCAACCTAGCAGGCTCAGCTTGGTCTTTCTGGCATTCCCAAGCTAACCACATACAGTTTGGTGTTCGTGTTTCTCAGCTGATACACGGTGATCTACTGAGAGGTACCCAGCACAAACCAGCCACCAGCCGGACAGGACTTCTGCTGGTCTGTCCGTGTGAATGTAGATGTATAGCTTGTATAAATGGGAAAAAAACAAATTCCAGAAATAAGTATCAGTTCCATAGGGTATACATTCATTAGGGCTGGCAGCGAGAACAAGGCCAGCCAGGAGCGCAGCCTCCCCTTGCACACCGTTAGCACGGAGGTTGTCGGTACCCGCACAGCCTTGCTGCTCCGCTGGTCGAATGCAGGGACTGGTGGCACTGCATTGGCTTATGTAGCAGAGAAACGGGCTAACAAGTAAGCTCTGGTGTGAGTTATTGCTGTTGGGTCAGACTACAAGGACTGAAATAATTTTGCAAAAGCATTTGGTGGTTGTGTTTTTAAGGGGAGAGAGGTGGGAGTAATGAGATTTTATCGAAGCATGTCACAAATGAGCAGCGAGCAATTTTTCAGAATGAGAATGGCCCCTTTTTGTTGCTATCACTTCCGTTTGCATGAAGGGGTTTCTAAGGATTTAATGAAATAAGTTATTTTTAAAATACTCTCTGCAGAGACAAAATAGTAAACACCCGAGCAGAAATCAAAGAACAAGAAATGAAAAATTAATGTGGGGAATTTGTATTCCCATTTATCTAGTTCAAATCTAACCACTCTTTTTATTTCTCTTTAGCAGATAAAAGTGTTAGCTCTTGTCCAGGAGATGAAAATGATGATCTTAGCATCAAAATAAAGAGAAATAAGTAAGTTCTAAAGTTTACTATTATACACATATGTATGCATATAAAATCTTGAGAAACTAAAGTCTGGTCAAATCAGTGCAAAGAGAGATAGCACTATTTTCTTCTGTATGGATAACTAAATCAGTAAATTATGAAACACATTCTCGAAGTATCCACTCTTCTTCCAACACCATGATTTTTTGCAGTATCTATTTCCCATAAACATCATCCGTTTCTGTATGAGTAACTGTTACTTATTTTGAAATTGTTTTAAAAAAATGACCAAGAGGATAAGTCCTTACTTTAAAGAGATTGGATAAAAGCCTTATCTTGATTAAAGTGAAGTAACGTTTTTTCACTGCAATCAGTGATTCCAAGGTTTCAGTCAACTCTTTTGATGCTGTAGTCAGGCAAAACTGCAGGCAAGCTACCCGCTCAGACATGTCCAGAGGCATTTGTATTAGCATGCTTTTATTTGACCTTTATTACCACGTGTGTTTGTAATCCTTGGGAAGTAGGAGGCTGAAAAAACTGTGCCAAATAAGCAAGCCCCCACCCTTGCCAAAATACTAAGAAACACTTTGGTTTAAGCAGTGCCTTAGGAACGATTCATTCCACGTAACCTTTGGCCAGTAACTGCATGTAAGGTCAGCTGTTTGCACAGGCTGGCTAGGATTCGTGTACGGGTTTGGAACAGTAAAACAATTCTGTAAAAATAAATAAGTATGATACTGCTTTCTGTATTTGTGGGCATTTGGATTAGGAAATACAACACATTTCTGTGTTTTGCAAGTGGTGATATTGAAAATAATATTATTCTCTTTTATATTGCCATTCTTGCCTTACTGCTCTGGGTGGGTTTTTTGACCTCAGCAGAGTTCCCATGGGTTTATATTATTACGAAGGAAAAATCAGATACCTTGAGTTCAATACTCAGAGTATGTAAGCATTTAATATGTATTATAAAAGCATGTATTTATACTTAATATACAGTAAATACAGGTACTTTTAATATTTATTCTGTATTTAGGATAGGATAAAAGGTTAGGATAAAAGTTGACGTTTAGTATAAAATTATTTCAGAACACTTCTACTGAAATCAGTGGGTCTAACAGTAATGGGCCGCTCCTGGGACCTGTGTATAGAAGCAGACACTTTCTGTGGGCTGTTAAGATGATTCCTTTTAATGATTGCTTGAGATGATGGAACTCCATGTAAACAGAATTCCAAAGCTAGAGAAGTTTGTTCGTAAACTCGAGAAAAATGCATTTATTCAGAGATTCCTGCATCAGAGTAGTCGTGGGCTTATGGTGCCTCTGCCAGTCCCTATTTGTGAATAAGGAATATTATCTCAGCTGGATTGGATTTCCATCACTTATTCACAAGAGGACATCGAGCAGACATCGGCTGCGAGTGCACGAGCACTGGGCTGGATGAGGCTGCGGGGCCTCCACGCCGCTGTCCCCCAGAAGCCCTCATCTCAGCTCGGTGTTTTCCTGCACCATGCTGGGTTCAGCTATTTCAGGCAGCCAGGCAAGCAAAAGGCAGGTTTTAGGTGGACGTTTGCAGTGCTGTGCATGAAATCTGCAGGAGAAAGAAAAGCGAATCTCATTTGTACACACGGGCACGCGTTGCTCACTTGTTTTTGCAATATCAACATTTTTTCTTGGTTAAATACAACTAGAAAAGGAGATGGAACATGCTTTCAGGGTTTGTTTTAAAGCATGCTGCAATCCCTCTTCTATTCTGATTGTGCTCTCCACAGAAGTGCAGTTACCTTAGTAAATCACGTGGTTGCTTTGGCATACAATAAATCGTCTGCTAGATGATTTGCTAGAGAAAGCCCGGCGCTAATGATAAGATGCAACTGCCTCAAGGTTCCAATACAATTCATCCTAACTCAGCTAGAGGGGTCACCACGCAGGTTTGGGGAGAGCTTTCTGATTGCAGCATTTTTGTCATTTCTGATATTCACACTCATGTCTATCTTCGCATTTACTTATTAAATTTATATTGGTAAAAACAGATCTGCTCTTCCACTTCTCCTACTGTTTGCTTGCTGGTGACAGAGCTGGTAGGGGACCTGCCCCAGAGCCGACCACAGAACAAGGCAGATCTCCCCTTTTTTCTCACACGGACATTTGCACGAGCCTTGTTCCAGGGCTGCCAGCCAGAACGGGCGTTTACAGGTTTAGGAGCTCTGGACTCCACAAGCTGCAGGTGCATTTTGTTGGGGTGTAGTGAAACTGATTCAGAATACTGAAGGCAGGTCTTACTCAGGTGATGCTCTAACTGTACCCCATACAAAAGAAAAAAAAAACATCCATAGAAACTTGGTTCACCTGGGTCTGCACCGAATGACGGGAGGGCACAGGGGTCTCTGTCCCACCCTGCTCTCCCCGTGGCTGGTGGCTCAGGGAGGCACCCAGGAAGGTGTGAGCATCTCCACGGCTGGAGCCCCACAGCCTCCCTGGGCAGTTGACCGTCAAAAAGCTTTTTCCTGTTTTGATGGATTTCCCTCTACTCCAGTTTGTGTCCTGTTCTTTCTGAGATTTGCAGGCTTCCAAAATCGTGCTCATAGCAAACCCATATGTGCCCTTCTGACTAGGAAGTCACACACTTTGTTGTGCAGATTATTGTATTATTGCTAAGGCAAAATGTGTTCTTTATTGTAATCTTTGGCATGAGAAAAAAGCAAGTCTGTATAATATTCAGCAACATTTTCAATCGCCTGAGAAAGATTGAAGAAAAGAAAGGCTCCTCTGGTGCTGAGCTGATTGAGCAATGTGCTGTATTTCTCAGTTTCATCTTGCAAAAGCCCTTTGTGTGTGCTGGAAATGGGATTGGACCTTTCATGGATCATGTTACAGAATAGAATTTGCTATTGCGATGTAAAAATCGCCGCCGTTCTGTGAAGAATCACAATTTGATATCTTTCAAATCACTAGTACTGGAGCATTCTAGGATAAATATAAGTGTAATGTAATTATTTATAGAGGGAAGATAGCGTAGTAGGACTCAGATTACATACTGATGGCATCCATTTGCTTGGAAATAAAAAAAAAATGTTTTCATGTTGAAATTCCAAACCCAAGTATTGAATAACATGTATTAGTGAAAATTGCATCATTAGCAAATGCAGCCGTGCCTAGTAAGAAGCTAAGAATCAAGCAGCTCACCTTCATTATCCTCACTTGTACGTTGTGATCATTTAAAGATTCTTGGACATCCCAGAAGGTACCTTCATTTTTTATTGAATCCTTTTTTGCTGAAAGCCGTAAGAAGCGGTAGGCAGAATTCAGAGCAGTCTGCAATCAGGGTCTGCGTCGGCCTGCTGCTTTGAAGTTGGGAGCTTTCTCTCACCATCCCAAACCCAGAGCCATTTTTTACTGGGGGAGTGCAGTGTGTGGCCCTGCGGCATGTCCCACGGGCACGGCCATGCCCCGGTGAGCCCGCTGAGCCTCCTGCCCACCCTCTGACGAGGTTCCCATCTCGCTGCAGGTGCTGTGGGCACCCCCACCCGTGGGGGAAGACTGGGAGGGTTAGGAGGGTGCAGCGTTATGATCTCCAGCTCTGATGAAGTTATGTAGGCATTCACCTGGTGTAAAAGTGCTTGGTTCTGGTGATGACACCAGTTCTGTAGGGTTACAGCCGAGGAGATCACCCCTATGCTGCTCTGCACTCCTAGAACGTGCAGAAAGCTGCGCAGGAGCCCCTCTCTCCTGGATGCGCACAGCGCTGCTACCTGTGTGCGTTTTTCGGGGTTCTGGTAAGCAGAGGTACGCAGGCAACAAGCACCACCAACACTCTCAGAAACACCTCTTTATTCTAATCAGGTGCAATCTTGGGAAAGGCGAGCAGGTTCTGCAGAGACTTTGTGGCATCGACGGGGGTTGGGGAGCAGCGGGGTCACCGATGCCTCGGGCAGGTCTGTGTATGGGGTGACTGCCAGATGGCTTCCCCCCGCTGCAGGTTCTTGGGGTGCGTGGGGATGTAAAGGTTAGTATTGCCTCTCAAGCGTGGGGGCACAGAAACAGACAAGAAAATGAAAGAGAAGAAAACGAGTCTCTTAAGTCACGCTTTTAACATCTTCGCTCTTTGACAGATTTTATATGAAGCTGTCACTGTTCTGTAGCTTGACATACAGGGCAGATTTTGGTGCTGGGTCGCTCTTTGATCACACAGATGGGCTGTTCTTCCATAACGAGTTGCCGGAGCTCCCCTGGCAGGGCCCCGCAGACCTGCAGTTCATAGCTGGCTGCAGGGCCGGGGAACTCGGCAGCTCGCGGAACCTGCTCCCTGCCTGCAAAGGGATCCCGCAGTCCTGAGGCATCTCCCTGGAGGGTTAAAAATGCCCTCCAAAGTTTACAATTTCTGAACTGTTTTCTGTCTTACCTTGTTAAAGAACAGAAGATTCCCAAGCCGCTGACCAGGGGGAGGCAGAAACGGAGGAGAAAAAAGCGAAGACATCAGGACATCAGGTCACGCCTCCCCTCGAGGAGCGCATCACGCATTTCCGAGATATGCTGCTGGAGAGAGGGGTAAGGAGCACCCCTAGGTGATCTGACATACCTCATTTACAAACTTAGGGCACCGCGTATGACCACTGCAGGAATCCTTTCATAATTACGAGTTGGCATTCAAATGAAGAATTATTGAGAGTTTTTTCTGTCTATTAACCACGTAGTTTTTATGTTTCTTAGACTTTTATTCCAATGCCCTGCAGTAAAACGTGGCCATTCAGCCCTTAAAGCCCTTTGCAGGTGCAGCTCTGAACAAATCACTGTGTATGCACCCAGAGATGGCCGAAAGTGGCTGTTCTTCTGGCTGGGACCAGGGGCTCAGCAGTCCTTGGAGGAACGCAGCCACACAGTCCTGGTGGTCCCACGTGAACCCCAGGGATGTTTATTCTGTGGCAGACACGGGACGGGAGCTGTGCCAGGTATCACCCAAAAGGCAGCATGAAACGCAGAACAGTCCTTGGAAGCTCTTTGCTTTTTTTGAGCGTGAGAAAGGTTTCATACTGCAAACTCCAATGATCCCAGCAGTGGGAAATAAAATTCATGTCCTGGCCATCCAAAGGTGGTGCCCAGCTTGTTAGGGAAGGGTGTTCTGGAGTCTCAGGAGGGTTAAGAAAACCTACTCATTTCTTTGGACTTCCTGGAGAAGCCCTGGTGGTTCCAGCTGGTGCTGAAGCACAGAGGCGTGGGATCCTCGGGGCTTCTGACCCAACCAGGACAGGGCGGCACTGCCAGCCAGGCGAGAGCACCGCGGGACAGCTACCGGCAGTGCTCAGAGTTGTTCTAGCCATTTCCCTGTGACCCGATCACGATTATGAGTAGATAGATGGAGCATAGACTCGGTTACTGATAGAGCCCCGTATGTGCTGTGAGCCTCGTGCCCAACAGCGAAATGCGAATTACAGATAGCAGTAATGGCACCCAGTGACCGGTTTTGTAAAGAGCTGCAGCCTGACTTATTTCCAGCAGTAGCACCTATAAACCTGAGTTGAACTGGCCACATAAATACTACCACCAACGTGAGGAATTCAGGATGCAGTTATTTATAAACATAAAGGTGCCAGCACAGAAATTCATCTCCCAGTATCCCTTCTCCTTCCAGAGAGCGAGAATGGAATTAATAAACATACCACGCTTAGTCCTGGGTCCTGCCAACATAAATGGGTGTGCACTGGAGTAGTGTGCAGATTCTACACCTTCTTCCAACACTCTTCAAGTATGAATTCCATAGAATGTTTATGAAATGTCTGTACATTTCTGTTTATGTGATTTCTGTAAAGAAAAAAAATGCTGTTGTTAGACGGTAAAGCTTGTAAAACTTACCAGTAGTGATCAGCAGACCACCAAGGTATGTAACCAGAGATTCAGAAGCTCAACAGTAAATTATTTCCAGACAGACCTGCTTTATAAATACATTTTGTTAAATATGCTTAAAAATGCAGAAGTACCATAAATGAATACTGCTCGAAAACTTCTGCTGAAAAATGTAAAGTAAGGGGACAATAAGTCAAATTCACCAGCATGAAGGGTATTCTATGAAAAGATTGCTCAAGTGTTTCCCATTTAAGACTCAGTCTTGCCCATCAAGTAAGAAATGTAGTCAATTTACTCTTTGTTTGTGCTTTTAATTAAAAACATTTAGAAAATAGGTTACTTTGCTTTTACCCTAGGCCTTTTTAAATGTCCAGACGAGCTGCTGGTCAGTCTCAGCTGGCTGGCATTTCTTGAAATGCTCTGAGGCCATTAGTGTTATTTTAAACTGGTTATTTAAAAGGACGTCTCCTGCCATTTTCTTGTAATTTTTCAAGGGGGTACTTGACAGCATTACAAAGAGCTTGAGCTAGATCTAGTTCTTCAGCGTAGTTATGAATCTTCATATATAAAAGGTATCAACAGAAGAATTGATATGTGGCATTAGAAATAAAATATGATTTTGGTGCAGCTCCAAGATGAGAGCACTATTCCTAAGTCTGCGGCAAGTTTTCCTGCGCAGAAATGTAACCTCTGTTAGTGCCCTCCTGGAAGTTGAACAGTTTGCTCAGAATCCCGAGGGTGGTGCACAGAGCCTGGATGCACGCCCCGGTTCCCACTGCAGGGCACAGAAAAAGGTAGAAGCCTCGAAATGGAGGCGGTGACACCTACGCCGTGGATGGAAGCGGTAAATGTGATATGATGGCAAGATGCTTTGGAGATGATCGCTATCAGTTCTTCAGCGTATGCATGCCTTGACAGCTTCGTTTGGGTTGGTATTAAAGTTTGGGAAGAGGGGAGTTAAAGCTGAGATAGTTACTTAAATGGAAGTTGGTGCTTCTGTCATAGGAAGAGGATACTAAAAAGAGCATTTCCCTTTCTGCTGCAGATTCTTTCCATCAAAAAACTGGGAGTTAACATCTCCCAGATACTGAGATGTCCTAGAACAAACCCCCAATAATGGCATGGGGACAACCAAAGCACTGCCCGGACCAGATTGAAATGCAACTTCCAGCTGCTCCGAGGCATCTTTAGAGCATTCAGTAGCTTTCTGAACTACTCTGTCACTTCACCTTGGAACATTTCCTTTTTTTCAGTCCTTGTTACAATTCTTTAATGCGGCTGTCTTTGTATGCTTCACAGGTTTCAGCATTTTCTACATGGGAGAAAGAGTTGCACAAAATAGTATTCGATCCACGGTACCTTCTGCTAAATTCAGAAGAACGTAAACAGGTGAGCATTACTGCCAGTGCAGCTTCTGACTGGTGGCAGGCATTTCCCAAATTAGCACCGGGAAGTGAGCGGTTGTCTTGGTAAGATAAAAAGCATTGCATAGAAGTGAAGTTTCTTTTCTGAATTTGTCAGTGAGGCTTGTAATTGAGGTTCTGTTTATAGGAAAGGCAAATGGTAGCAAGTGAGTTGGCGTGTAGAGAGGAGCTGCGGTCTCTTAGGTTGTAGGAACACAGCCAGCGGAGTCTGGGGAACTCATCTGTAGAAAGGCTGATGGCCATAAGGTAATGTTTCCACTCTGATTTACCTTACATATTGTGGTGAGACTACTTAATTAGAAAATTTCCTAGGAGTTTGGCAGTATTTATTGCTGTATTTTGCAATAACTGAACTTGCTGGACATAAATGGAGAGAGCGTGTTGGCTGTGCTTGTGTGTGTTTGAATGGCTGTAGCTTCTGTGGCAAGCTGCAAAGGGAAGTACGCTTTTTGCTGCCTTGTTTATTTGGGCATTAATTATCACGAGTACATAAAAGGACTCGAGGGCTGAAGATTAGTCTAAAAAATTTAGGGGAGATGCAGGGATGTGGCAGGGAAGGTGAACTCTTTTACTCTGCGGTCATTTATCTTCCTTACCAGTTCTTTGTCATCCTGGAAAAGGAAGAATTTTGAATATGGAATTGTCCATTTTTAAAATAAACATCATGGCAAATGTAACACTTATTTATATTCTGCTGCACTGGGGCCCGTGTTGTCTGGGGGGTTCTCCAGAGAGCTTGCTGTAGGTAGTTACTGAGGGGCTGGGCACATGCATCTTCATCTACCACCTTTCCAGTATTTTATTTCCTGAGGAAAAAAAACCTGAAATAAAACAATAATGATACATGGGAATGAAAATGCGAGTGAAACTGCTAGGGTGGAAAATACTGCTAAATAAGAGGCTAAGCAAGGAGCTTTGTATTGTATTTCAGGGAATCAGCAAGGACAAAACCTAAACCTTGATCAGTCAATCAAGATACATTACTTCTTTTATTTTATCAGCCATGGAGATGATATAATAAAAATACATAAGGAACACACATAATATAATGTGGAGCTTTGCTTGAAGTGCTGGTGACAGGGACCTCATCTGTGGGGTGGATTTAGTTCAAGGAGAGACTGTGAGAAGCGAGCAGTCGGCAGTGCTGTGGGTAGAAAGCCTCTGTCAGGCAGATGTTGGCTCAGAGTGATTCGGGGCTGAGGGTGGTTCAGAGCTGTGGTGGAAGAGGCGCCCATCAGGAGCTCTTTGACTAGCCAGGTTAAAAAAAAAAAACAATGAAAAAAAAAACTTGGGAGGACATGCCGTGTATGTAATTTATTTTAGCTGCTAAGCTTGAAGTTAAGAGCTCTAGACGCTCACTGTAAGTACTTCCCTTTAATTAGACCTCATTCTCCTCCGGGAAGAAGTTTAAGAAGAAAGTGAGACCTGGACAAGGATAGATGACTTAATGAAAGCGCCCACTGAAATACAGCTCACGTTAGTAGAAGACTGCATTTAGATCCATGGAAACGTTTACCACGACAGATGCTGACTGTGTGGCCCAAATAGCGAGCCTCTCGAGTACTGGTGCAGTTTTGCAAAGGGATTAATATTTGAGGGGTCTAGGGGTGAGAAGTGGCTCCCTGTGAAAGCGAGGCGTGAGGGAGTGATGCGTGCATGCGTGGCTGGCCGTACCGCAGATTTCTTCTGCCTGCGGTCAAGCAGGTAGCCTGCAAGGGGCAGGGAAGGCGTTCTGAGTGTGATGTGCATGTGTCAGAGCGAACATCCTCTTGACTTGACCGTCTCTTGGGGTTTGGTTTGACTCCAGGAGTGCAGGCTCTGGTGGTGTGTGTCCTTACCCTGCCTGAGGAACATAATGATTGAATATTTACAGATTGATCTGCCTGCTGAGCAATATTTGCCAAGGGGTTATTAACAGTTGAAAGATGCTACTGTGTTTCAGTCAAGGATCAGTGAAGGGTAAAGAAGCAACTGTATTAGATAACGAGCTATCTGTTAATTTTGATTTATTGCTGTCATTAATAGCTTTACTGAGACCAGAAAAGCAAGCTGTAACAGTTTCATGGATTTTATTTCTTCTATATTCCCATCTCCTCTTGTATTCGGCTTATGCAATTGCGTGCAGTTTAATATATTTAGATTTCCTGTGTTGTCACAGTAGGTCTTGCATGGCCATCTCTGATGTTTACTCTCCCAGTGGTGTTCTTCCCTTTTTCACACACCATGCCCAGTACCAGTGGTAGTTCTGCTTTCATGAAATGCAGATTTGCACCTCTGCACCTTCACGGCTGATGAGAAAGCAGCCATGGCAGTGACCCCTGTAATTGTATTTAACGTACAAAATGTGTGGTGAAAAGAGAAGGGTGGCAAATACGGAAAGCTAACAGCATTCTGAGGAGCGGCTCCTCAGCAGCTTAGTGTGCCTCACTTTTTAGAGCACAAAGTCAGCAGGATCAGATTTTTGGTATTTTACAACGTGATTAAAGCAGTTGGCAGAATTTTTAGACGTAGGGAAGTCCTTAGTTCCTTTCCAAGACACCAAAACTCCTGACGTTGAGCACTCTACCGCGTATTTAGCTGCCGAGTGCTGTTAGGAGGAAGGTTGTCAACGCTTCCAAAGGCATTAAAGCTTTCGGGTGTATGTGTAGAGAGAACCATGTGTAAGCTCGTGTTTTTTGACAACTGAATTGAAGGGTCTTCAAGCTTTTTGGGGTAACATACAGGACATTGATGTTTAGCATTGTAGACATTTTCAGGAATTAATGCAAGTTGGGAAGGACGTGGGATCCCAACTAAATATATGCAAGTAGTTGTACAGATACAGGGGAGAAAAAAATAACGCTATAGGCATGAAGATGTGAGCAAGTCGGGAAATTGTGATTTATGTTGCACTTGATGTTTGAGTGGTTATATTATCTGTCAAAATTATGCCTTTTCCCATCTGCTTGTTTTCTGAAAACACGTGGTCAGTGCTCCGTGAAGCAGATTCAGCTGCATTTGAGTCAGCAAGTACTGAGGGCAGATAAGAGTTGGAGTTCTTGAGACTGACAACCCTTTAATGAAGCACAAATACCACAAAGCCTTTGTTAATAAATACTCTATCTTGTTTCCCTTATTTCAAAAGATATTTGAACAGTTTGTCAAGACGAGGATAAGAGAAGAGTACAAAGAAAAGAAAAATAAATTGTTGTTAGCCAAAGAAGAATTTAAAAAACTCCTCGAAGAATCCAAGTTATCACCAAGGTATGGCATTGCCTTATGAAGATTTGCTCAGACAAGGTTTCTCATTTAGTGTGTGCTTATCAGTCCTGGAAAGCTGTAAAACTGAATGTACTCGTTGCAGCAAGGCTTCACATCTGTTGTTACAATGCCACGTTGACATTTCTTTAGTAATATTTTACAATGTTGTCTGTTATTACTGGGAAGGAGAATTTCTCCCTGTTTTCCTCTCTCATTTAGAATGTGTAATATTTTGCAGAACACATTTACTGTATACACACAGAGATGGTATAATCACAGAACGCACGAGTGTCTGTAAAATCGGTACCTGAATGCACTTACGTTAGGCCTACAGTTAAACCTAGTGAAAAACTGCTTGGGATTCGATGGAAGAGAAGCATAACTGAACAAAGTTGTTATTAATATCACATCACTAAATTAAAGTAAAGCATGCAGTACAATAATTTATTTTTCTACATTGATTTTTAAGTAATGGAACCAGAATTGCACGGTAGCAAATGCAGTGCTAAGGATGGCATTTGCTCATTTGTAACTGATGCAGAAATAAAGAGGTTTATGTATAACAAGTCTGGTTAAATTGTCGGAACTAAGAAATTACAGTTTTCTCTACTAAAATCTTCAGGTAATTGTACAGCACTGCCTGCCTAGACACGTAGATGCAAACAATACATCAGACTCTAGGAAAGTAATAATTATAAGAAGTTTTTTTGCAATGAAACAGAAACTATTCTGGGATAGCCTAACCACTAACGCTGGTTGCAGCAATTTCATTTTCAGTTTGCAAGGGCAAAAACATGCTGGCCTGCAGGAACAGAGAATGTTTTACCATTTAATGTTTTTGTTGAGCTAACTGTGAGATCTCGGTGTCAGGGAAATTCATCTGCCTGCAATAATCTCTAGCTTGATTTTAGTGTGCAGTAAGATAAATAAACAGAAAATATTTAAATAGAACCAAACCAGCTCTTTACCCAGGTGACTTTTACAAATCCACACAGTGTTTAGAGCCAACAATACATATTGTAAAATTCATGTGACAGAGTGTAGTGAGCTCAACAAAGTCCTTGACAAGACAAACAAGGAAGCGGCGCGGTGCAGCCGGACGGTGTAAGCCCAGAGATGTGCATTGCAAATCGTCCCTGGTGCTGGCTCAGTGAGCAGCCAGAGCGCAGAGTAGCCAGGCTTGGCAGCAGCAAAGCAAACACCGATGGGACCTGGAGCACCTCCAGGATTCCCTGATGCCCTTCTGGTCTGACAGACAGCACTCGATAGAAATCCTGTGCACGACATGGCAATGCCTGCCTTTCCTATCATAGTAGCTTTGCTCCAATTCTTTGTTAACTCCAGTTTTCCATCATTTATCCCAGCACTGAGAATGCAACCTAAAAGCAAGTTAAGCTAGAAACCATTGCTCAGGCAGTGTGTACCTATGAGATTTCAACAGTCCCGAAGTTTAAAAACAAAGCCCCAGCCATCGCTCTGTGGATGCCGGTACCTGGAAGTGCCTGGCTGCTCTGCTCGCGGGTCTGGGAACGAGGGGAGGGAGGAGACCGGCTGCTGGTGAGAGCCGACCCTGCCCGCCCGTACGGGGGCCTGCAGAGGTGCCGCCAGGCGGTGCTTTTGTCCTCAGATCCCGTGTTTGCATCTGAAAATGTGGGTCCTGACCATGAAATCCCCAAGCAAAGCTCCCGGTGGATTTCAGTTGTGTCATGCCTATAACTCTCAAACTTACAATTAATTTGTTGCTGTTCTAGAAGAGATGAAGCTACCGCGGCATCAGGCACCGTGCGCTACCGGCAGGCAAAGCGCGTTCGTTAGCAATGAGGCCTAGGTTTGTTTCTGCTCTATCATGGGCTAATTATTGAATTGAGCTGCTGGGGATAGATGACAGCAGGAGTAACCTGCCTGTGCAAGGGCGGTGCTGAGCACTCAGACCTGGCCTCTCAGCTATCGCCCAGCTGTCTGCAAACCCAGAAAGGGAGTTAACCGTGCAAGCCGATCGGGGAGGCAGGAGCCGTTCTGGCACTGGCCCTGCCTTCCTTGTCGCGGGGGTTGCCGAGATGTTCACGTCAGTTTTTTCCCAGAACACGCCTCACTTGTAGCGCCCGTGAAAAGTTAGGCGTGCCATCCAGGTCAAAGAGGCGGGGTGGATCGACCAAGTTGCAGCTTTAAAATGTCTGTCTTTTCTGCAGAACAACATTTAAGGAATTTGCAGAGAAGTACGGAAGAGATCAGCGGTTTCGGCTTGTTCAAAAGAAGAAGGACCAAGAGCATTTTTTCAATCAATTCATACTTATTCTTAAAAAGAGGGACAAAGAAAACAGGATAAGGCTACGGAAAATGAGATAAAAGCTCTTGAAACTGGCAATAAACACAGAAGTTAATGCTGTGACTGCAGTTAGAAAATAAAATGAACGCTAAAGCAAAGGTTAAACTTGCAACAGCTTAACGAAGAAGTGGATATCCCTGGGAAGAACTTTAACGAAGTTTGTTGAACGTACGTAGAAGTTGTGAAGGCTGTTCTGCAGGAGTCTGAAGGATATTTTGTTCTCAAAGAATTAATGTTTCATATTGAAGCTCTCTTTTGTACAACATCCAGAGTTTGATGCATTTCTAATTGCCATGATATGTCAATCCCTTAATTGTTTTAATTATGCAAATTACTTGTAATATACACAAATTATGAATCCAGTGCAGATTTGTAATTAAGCAGAAGCAGATGCCATCCATAACAACCTCAAGATATTTTCATCATTTAGGGGAATTATCTATCGCAATCTTTGGCAACTTTACGCATTATCATAAATTGTTTAGCAGTACAGTGGTATGCAGGGATTCGTTACCCGCTGTTCACACGTCTATGTCCAGTTCTCTGAGTAGTAGTAATAAGATATTAATTGTTAATCTTAGTGAAGAGTGTGAAAATCTTGGCATATGTTCCATAGGAAAACGCTAAGTTTCAGAACTAGCTCTCTAATTACTGTGAATGGTGCTCTCAGGCACACAAGTGATAGCAACACTTCTCCGTCAGTTCCTATAAAGAAGTATTTTGTAAAAGCATCGCAGTATGAGTTGAATTATGTTCCTGTATGTGGAAAGTCTGCATGAGATTTTTCTCATCATCTTTGTATGAATAAATATTTAACTTTTTTAATTAATAATAAATATTTTAAGCCAATTTTCAGGGTTTTTTAAGTTTCTAAACTTTTGGAAATACTGGATAAAATAATGCAGGTCTCAGTGGTTTCAACTTGAGAGGGAGAAAGCCACGGCGTTCCTAGGACTGCTGATCTGTATGCAAATTTCCACTGATGCCGATTGGTCTTAAGGAGCATACTGGGAGCACAGTCGTCTCTCTGGCCGTGAAGATAAGATTTCATGGCTGGGGTAAATCAGCACAGCTCCGCACCGACCTCCAGCGCGTCCCTTCTCTTTACAGTACAGGAAGGACAGACTCTCCTGTCTGTGGTCATGATCATTTTCTCAGTTGACCTCATTTTTAAGTTGTTATGCATTAGATTTACAGATTTCTATTTTGTAGGAGCAATTACGATATTTTCTCCTACTAATGGGGATTTTTCTTTAGACTGGCTGTGGATATTTTTATAATCAAGGAAAGAAATGGTATTTTCAAATGCTTTGCAAAAAATGAACTCAGCATTTCAAGGTAGAGTACTTAACATGAGATGTAATCGAGAAAGTTTGTAGAGTTCCAAAGCAGGCTGACAGCTTTATTTAAAGTTGTTTCTGTTTTCCAGTTCTTTGTCACCTTTGTTTGGAATTTTTTTTCCTTCCATTCTATTTTTTCTCACTTTCTTCCACGCCGGTTTCAGAAATGCCCCACACAGCAGAGCAGAGTGCAGTGCACACAGGATCCGTTCCTGCTGCATCTCTGGGAAAAAAATCCCATTTATTTCTCTGAAAGCAAGACCTGACCCAAAGTGCATGTTGGTGAGAGGGAGGAAACGCGGCCAGACCGGCATTAATACGGGAAGCAGAGCCTGCCGCTTCTTGTCTCATCTCAGGAGGCGAGGTTTGTGCCTCCGGACCGAGCGGGTTGGACAGCAAGCCGGTAGCTGCAAGCTGATTTTGAAGGCCTGTAAGACTCGTGACAGCCGCTCCCGTACGACTTTTGTATGGCTGGAGGAGCCTCGCTCCCACCCATGGGTAACTCAGGAGTCTCGCCTGAATTATCCTGCAAACACTGGTCACCTGCAGGGCTGGTGAGAGCAGACGGCAGTGACCCCTGCAAAAGGTGCAGGGCTTTCGAAGCACAGACTTCATAGCGGTTTTCAGAGGGTTTTGCAAAGTTTCCCATTTAGGGGGAAAAATAACAGATGTAGAAAACCAATGAGATCTTGCTTTTCTGGCTGAAGGCTCTGCTGCGTCAGTGGCTCGTACCACTTTTGTGACTTTCTGTTCTAAATGTGTGAGCACATCCATGCCCTGCACTGCCACCCCCTGTGTCATGAATAAAGTGGGGTTTAATATCTTGGGGATTCTCCCATATTGGAGCATTTCCTGACCACGTCAGAAATCTTACACACGACAAGTGTGCCTGTAATGGGTAAATCTGTGGTTTTCTTGTGAAGCTCTGTGAAATGCCAGGAGTGAGTGATCAGTGCAAGTGGTGATGTTTGTTATAATGCCTCCAAGTGCAGCTCTGTTTTGTTATATTTAAAATGGAAGAATACTAAAATAAATGCGCTCAGCCCCGTGGCCCAGTGGAAGGCTTTGTATTGTCACGTTGCAATGCAAGCTGCTGCTGGTCACTGAGCTACAACAATTGCAGAGAGGAACGAGCTGAATCTCGTCAGAAGGAAGGAGCCAGCATCAGCAAAGCTGCCCGCATGTGGGGTTTCCTTGGGCCAGAACAAACTTGTATCAGGGTGAAAAGATTTTGATGCTGTTGCATTTGTTCAACACGACGGTATTTCAGCAAATGAGGGGCTGGGCTGGTGAAAGAGCCATGGAAAATAACCTTTCTGACGGGGAAATAAAATACTTGAGGGGGGAAAAAAAAGCACAAATTGTTCCTCTGACCCCTCCCTCCTCACCCCATTGGGCTGCAGCACCCTCAGCTGTGCATCTCCTGGGTGTGCACCGCTCATGGCCGGCACCTGCCTGCTTTGGATCCCCAGGCCTGGAGGTTTCGGGGAGCCCCCCGTTCCCTGCCGTGCTGTCGGAGCAGGAGAGGCTTCCCCCTGTGGCTGCAGCTGCTCCTGCTGCGGTCTGAGCCCATTGCATCTTAGCCCACAGGGGCACAGGAAGCTATTTACTGTTTCTTGTCTTTCCCCTGGAAATGGCACACGCTGGGAGTGCTTCGCTCTCTGCCCTGAGCAGTGCCTGCCCTTGGTGCGGGCGCCTCTCGCCCTGGGGGCCACCCCGCTGCTGCTCCCTGCCCGGGATCTGCCACGCTTTGGGCTCCTTTTCTCAGGTAGGTTCCTGCGGATATATAATGTCTTTAATTTTGGTTTGCTGCATTCCTGGCCTTCCTCATTTTTCAGGCTGAAAAACAAAGTTACAAAGCGTTTAATGGTGTTGGGCTCAGCCGGCAGTGTAGGGAACAGTCCTGAAACCCCGCCGTGCCCAGAGGTGTGTGCCAGGTGTATTCACGAGTCCATCGGGTCCCTGGGAAACCGCTTCGGGAAGAAGAGTGGATCTGAGCTGACCGCAGGGCACAGCGAGCTCTGTTTTGGCCTCTACTGGGTGCAAAATGCTCCAAAGCAAGGAAGTTGTGATTTAAAACCAAGCCGTGGTGAAACGCGCCGCCAAGGGCTTGAGCTGGCTGTGTGCTGGCTTCGCGGGCTGGTGAGACACTGATGATCTCATCACCAGGGCGCTGCTCTTTCAGTAATTTGTCTGTTTCCCCCCTTAGTGGGACCGCATTTATAAAAACAGGATAAATAGGAAGAAACAATAAGAACAATGATGTTTACATGGTTTCGTTTTCTACATATGAGAAGTACGTAAGGAACAAAATCTGGCCAGAATGGGCAACACGGAAATGAGCCCAAGGCTGCTGCTGGCCGCCCTTTGTGGGTTTTGGCTTTCTTGGCTTCTTTGTTTTCTGCCTCTTGGCCTCCCAGTGAGGATGAACGTTTTGGGGTGGAAGTTTAGTGGTTCGGTGATAGTTGAAGTCATTTTGTTTTCCTCTCCTAAGTAGTTCGTGTTTTGTTGTTGTTTTTTATATAAACTTAGTTCTTCCCATTTTATTTCCTCACTTGGGTTTACTTTGGTAAATATTACTTTCCTCCCGTTCCTCTGGGAGCGCGTTTTTATATTGCTGTGATCATTGTTCGGAGAGCTAATCTCTAACATAAATGAAGAGAAGTCAAAGAAATGAAAACAAATGATGGCAACGCTCCCCCGGGACTGCAAATTTACTTTTCTAGATTCACAGCGAGATGCTTTGGGTTTGCTTCTGTGAGCAATTTAACTTGATTTATCCTTCCAAGCGCCAATGAAATATCTATATATTGTATTTCTTCAGCAGTGGCTGTGACATCCAGAATTGTTGCCTCTCCACATGCTTTTCATAATGAATACACTCCTGGCAAGTGCGCTTGATTCTGAGCTGTTCTGTATCCAGACAATTTTTCATGGTTGTCTTCCATTTACTTGTCTTCAGGTTGTGTTATTTAATAACGCCTTCACATCAGGAGGAAAGCAGGGCAGCTACCAGAAACACGGCAAAAATGCTTTTTCTTACCAATGGGCCTGAGCTTCTCACCTTAGCGCCTTTTGGTATCGACAGGCCTGAAACAGATGCAGAGCAGTTAACTTTGAAGGCTTCTGTGAACAGTTTCCTTGGGAAAATAACCGGGATGCTTGGTGTAACCCTGACGTCGTGGCTCAGCAAAGTTTTCCAGGTGCCGCGGGCTGCCCTGCTCCTTTTTATTGCTGCTTGTTTCACGCAGGCGATGTCGCGTGTGTGCAGCGTGCCTGGTGCTGCTGAAGGCCGTCACCTCCTTTCACACCTGATGGAGTTCAGCACAGATGCGAATAAATGCTGGAGACGGTGTAAAAGGAGGTGTCTGCAGAGGGAGTGCCGCTGCTAGCGGCAGGAGGACGGCGAGACGCCCGGGCAAAGCCCCGCAGGTGTCTGTCCGTAGCTTCGGTGGGCATTAACCTGTCCTGGGTTTTTGGTGGTCGTTTGTTTTGAAGATAGTGGGTGAAATCTGTAGCTGTGCAAATGGAGGAGGGGGTGTACGAGGCGTGCTGGGAACCCAACTCCTGAGTCTCGAGCACATGAGGGACTGCAGTCTCCGGCTTGGCCAAATGCGCAGAAAATTAGAACAGCATGTTTATGTTTTTAATCTAATAAATCTAATAACCAGTAATTTTAAATTAATGCATAGATAAAATGCTTTGACAAAGCTCCTGCTGTTACCAGCAGGCCAGGCTTCTCTTGGGCCGTAACTGCTTAAATTTGGAGAGCAGCCAAGGCAGCAGGGGCTGGGGCCCTTCCCTCTCAGCCCCGTCCTGCAGACCAGCCCATTCTGTCTCCTGCAGGGCTCCCTCCCAGACCCCCGTCCCTTCATGCTGATGGTATTTATGCATTCTGTGTGATGTTTATGGTCCAAATTCAACCGTTTTGTTCAGGTGTGTTGGCAGAACCCCCCCGTGACCCTCCTGCCACCACTCACCCAGCTCTCGGGCGTGCTTCTGCCGGCCTCTCGGGTTGGATGCTTGTTCTTGCCATGGTCTCGGAGCTTTTCTTTGCACCTGCAGCAATCTGCACTTAGGGAACGTTTTTCTGTGCCCACAGCAAAGCATGGTAATTAGGTGCAGTTGCTGTATGGGTAGAAGGTAAATTTGTCATGTTTCTGCTTGATGTTCTCCTTTGTTGTAGCACAGATCAACCGCCAGGTGCTTGCTCTTCCATTTCACACTGATAAACGTTTCCCATCGCCGCTCGTTCCCCCAGGTTACCAGTTTCTGCTTGCTAAGCCTCCCAAGTTTGTGCCAGGCTGGGTCTCACCGGCGGCATCCACCAGCAGCGGTGGTCCTGCACAGCCTCGGGCCGGGCTCTGTAGCCCCAGAGCTTCTCCTTCAGCACCTCCCGTGGCTCCTCTCCCCTGATGGGAGCACACCTTAAGCTCCAGCCTTGTCCCCGCTGATAGCAGAACCACTGCTGATGCCTCCTCGGGCTCCTCCTGCGGGGTCTCCTCTGCGGAGCCCCCAAAAGGAGCCCAGCAGGGGACGAGCTCGGGGGTACCAAAGCTCCAGGGGGCAGTTCTGGGGGCCGTGTTCTGCATCGCCGTGCCCCAGCCTTGTGAGTACCCCAGGCAGCCGAGGTTACCAAATGGAGCCCCAGTTACCGGCAGCTGGAATCCTGGTGGCGGAGGCAGCAGTGGGGGTGCCGGGAAGTCGCGGGCTGCACAGCGCCATGCCCAGGAGCAGCCGGGGGAAGGCAAGCTGCAAGAGTCACCTTGCCGTGGTCCTGGGTTGCATTTCACCGGCAAAAAGTTGTCTTTTTTTTTTTTAATGTTTTCCTCTTTTTTCCTCCTTTGAAGAGAAAAATCTTTTTCCTGGCATCACAAGAAAGCGGTGCTCCTGCTCAGAACAAGCACTGCATGAGAAACACGAATGTGTTTAACTTTAAAGAGCATTCTTAATAAAGACATTCTGCACCTGAAAAGGCTGTGATCGTAGGCACAGTAGGCTGAGCTTTTCAAGGCCTGTATCTTGTTGGTGTGAAAAAAAATAATTTTCTATAATCAGTGGTATTTTTCCTCCAAAAAGAATAAAATATTGGCTTAATTCAAACATCACAGTCAACCGGAGGTTGATACATCTAACCCGTGTTGATGTTACAGGCTGCAAACTCAGAAGCTTTTGTGTAAAAATAAAGCCATAATTATTTTCTCCAGAATAATCGGCCCAGCTGTGGGGTTACAAAATGGGGACATTTCCATCCCCACAGCCCTTTCCAGCATGAAGGCTGTGCAGGGCAGGGTCGCCGCTGGCAGACAGAAAGGCAGCAGGGACCTGGCGTGGCCGGAGGTTGGTGGTGAGGGATAAGCACGAGAGCCTCCTTCACGGAGATTTCTTCATGGTTTCTTCTTTCCGCTCTGTTTCCATTTCCTACTTGTAATCCTGGAGGATTTTAAGGCGTTGAGTTCATTCACAAGTTTTGGTAAGTGGCCCGAGGTGAAACGGAGGCCGTAATTAAAACGTGCAGTTCACAGGGCACTGCAGAGCTCTCTCCCCGCGTGGTTCCCTCTGCAGGGAATACCTGCCTGCTCTCAGCCCTGGCCCGGCCGCCAAGCGTCCTGGCACCCGGCTGTGGCTCCGTAACTGGGAATTAGGATGCAAATCATGCAGCATGAGAAAAAGTAGGTTGAAACTGTCAGGAGAAGGAGCCACGTCCCAGTACAGATTTATTCGTCCCGGCATCTGTGGCCTCCGTCGAGCACAGACTTCAATTTCCCTGCTGAGCTGGGATCCTACCGCTCCTCCCCTGCCAGCCACGGCTCTTCTCCTTAGGCCGTGGGGTGAGAACTTCCCTTGCATGCAAGACGTGTTTCTAGATTTCTGCCCATTTCTGGATTTCTCTGATCTGGGTCATTAGGCTTTAACTACGAGGAGGACGAATTTCATTTCCCACAGCGGAGCTGTCAGCTGTGTCTTGGACAAGGAGCCCGTGATTATCTTTCCGTGATGAAACCTCCATGGTGATGAAACCGCTGTGTTTCCCAATGGGCTGTTTGTAGTCTGGGACAGAAAAGGGAGTTCTTGTTTGTTTGTTTGTTTTGCTTGTTTTGTTTGGTATCTTTTCTGATATTTCCAACTAAATGAAGTTTTCCGCCACCAGCCTGCCTGTAGTACCGAGGAAGGCACTGCTGTTTGGAATCCCACGTGTTTTCACGCTGGGTTTTGCTGTGTTTGGCAGACTGTCGCCCTGCCGTTGGACCTGTACCGCCAGGCACAAATCGATGTCTGTGCTGTGGGATCGGCTGCAGGGCAGGCAGCGGGAGCCCGAGTCCCGCACCCTGTGAGCACCCCCAGGGGCTGCCAGCGAGCCCAGCAAGAGGCCAGTTTCGGTCCAAGTAACTCAGAAATGTTTTTTAGTCCAGCCAGCGCCAGTCTGATTTCCAATTAAATGAAAAAAGAAGCAAAACAAACCGGAGAACCTGTTGCAGCTGATGCCCTTGATAGTTCCAGCCGCACCGATGCAGACCCGTGGCAAAGCGGAGGGCTCGGTGGTGGGAGTAACACAGTTCCCTCTGACAGTAATGACAGCAGCAGATGGTTTTGCACATGGTTTTTATTTCTAGTTCTATAAGCAAACGTTTACTCTGCCTGCCATGCTAAATATATATACCTCATTAAACGGCCTTAGCTGCTACCGCAAGTAGCAGCGATTTCCAAACCCGTGTGTTGGGTTACAGCCGCAGTCTGACACCTACTTTCCAGCAAATGGGTAGGTGATGGATACGTGTATGGATGCAGTGACACTGCCCCGAAGTGATGTGAGTGTAGTGAAACCACTGCCAACTCCAAAAAGAAAACACGGAGCGGGGGGCCAGGTGCCCAGCGCTGCTCCGGGGGAGCCCGCGGTGCTCTCTGCTCTGCAGAGGGGTCAGGGCTGTGCTGCAGGAGCGTGTTGGGGGCACGCTGGGGTGCTGCTGGTGCCCCCCGAGCTGCGGGCAGCCAGGAACGGGGCGTTGTGCGTGAGGCTTTGTGAAGGGAGCTGTGGAAGTGCCTGGGACACAGGGAGAGCAAAGCAGCTGATTGCTTTGGGGTAATTACAGGTTTCTGTTTGAGCAGATTCGTTAGGCAACCCAGCGTACTTGTACATGTGCGTGATCAACTGCTCCCAACTACTCCTCTTTCTTTTTTTATTCCTGATTAAAAGGGAAGCAATCAATTACCAAACAGAGGCTTTAAAAGAGCTCGGGAAATAATAATCCCGTTTAATGAGCAAGGACTTTTTAGACCTGCCATTTCAGCTACTTTCTTTGAGGAAAAGAGCTCTCCAGCCCAGCACGTGCCCAGCACCATACAGCATGTGGGCTGTGATGCACATCGGGGCTCTGCCCGGGGGCACTTTGTGCCAAGCCGCCCCCCTGTTGTCTCCTGCTGGGGGGCAGCACCCCCTTGGCAGGATGCTGAGGGCGCTTGGCAGCAGTTTGCTGCACAGAAGAGGCTAAGCTGCTGCGGCGTTGAGCAGGTCCGTGGTGGTGCTGTATTTAACGCATGCTGAAGAGCCTCAGAAATGTTGTGCTGAGCACCGTTAGTTATGTTTGCAAGCACGGCTGTGTGGGTTTCAGATCTCTGTGAGCAGGGTAGAATCAGGTGCTCCGCAGGTGTGAATTAGTGCTGCAGCAGAGCGTGACCCATGGGTTCTCCACGCGGCCCTGTCCCC
Organism: Oxyura jamaicensis; assembly: GCF_011077185.1. NCBI lineage: Eukaryota > Metazoa > Chordata > Aves > Anseriformes > Anatidae > Oxyura > Oxyura jamaicensis. The sequence continues at coordinate 35,004,762 of NC_048898.1, read as the reverse complement.
AAATCCAGCCCCTCCCGGTGCCCCCAGGCCCCTGTGGCTGTGGCTCTGCTGGGCTCGGTCTCCGTGCCGCCCAGCTCGAGGCTCTGGGGTTTAAGGTGCAAACTCACACCTCGGTCAGGCTGTGGTTTCTGGCTCGAAATCTCAGTTACCATGCTCCTGACACAGCAGAATTGCTGTCTGTGCCTTGGCTCCCCGTGTGTTCCCTGTTCCCCAGCGGGCAGTCCCCTGGCACGAGGCTGTTTCCCTGCCCCGTCCTCCCACGGGGGCTGGCACCGCATGTCCCACAAAGACAGGTGAGAGCTGAGCCCCGGGGGACAGGAAAGGGTTCTCCAATGCTGCAGTTGTTAAAAATTTGTATCAATCTCCTCTAATGCTCACTTTTATTGACACGGTGCCACTTAGCAAAGCAACAGCTCCATTAACATCTGCATTCCTCCATCAGCCGTGCTCCCTCCCAGCTGAGCTGGCTCCCCAGGGTCTTTTACTTCTGCATTAATTCCCTCAAATTGACGCTTGCATCCCTCTGCAGCACTTTTAAGCTTCACATTAAGTCAAGCTGCTGTTTGCCCTGCATCACCCCTCCATAATTTTTGGTCAGACTCTCGATGTGTCTCTTAATGTGCTTTTAATTGGCCTCTGACACCGGCAGTGTCTCCTCTGGAGCAAGCCCTGCGCTGGATGGGGCTCGGCAGCCTCCTGCCGTCACCTGCTCAGCCTTTGCAGATCCAGGCTCCTCATCGGTCAACTTCAATGCAATGATTTAAAAGCATCAGAAAACGATAGTGAAGTTGTTAGAAATCTTGCAGTTTGGATTGAAATGAGGGTTGTAAGGGGAGCAAGAGCTGGGCAGGCTGGGCAGGGGTTGTGACATCCAGCCTGCTTTTTCTGTAAGTCTCTGTAGGCACTGGCCTGCAAAAGCCAGGCCAAAGGAAATCGGATTTTGTTATCACTAAAAGTTCTCATTTTTGCAAGAAGTGTCATCATAAATATTTTCTCTTAGTAGGGAAACATCCTTTTTTTTTTTTTCTGATTAGCTATGTGGTGAAAGCAAGTCCAGAAAGGGGAGCAGATCGTGCTTCATGTAAGTAATTTCCTTAATCTCGTGGGCTGCCTGAAGGCTTCAATCCTGGCTGCGAGGATCACAAAGATATTTTATTACTGCTGGTATCGCTGATTTAGTTAGGCTTAGGTTCTCCTGAACAGAAATCCTGCATGTACTTTTCCTGCAGATCCAAACCTCCTTTATTAATCTTTTAATGGGGCTCGGTGAGAGAGCAGAACAAGACAGGGCTTTTAGCACCTCTGGGGCCTCTCTGGGATGCACCCGGCTGTCCTCTGCGTGTGCTGGTCAGCACAGTCCTTCACACCAGCCTGGTTTTCTAAGGTGCCCCATCACAAACCAGGTCCAGGCTAAGCTCTCCTTGGTGCCAGGGCTGCCCTGCAGGAGCAGCGGGCGCTCAAGGGCAAAGAACATGCGAGCGATCCAATTCCCAAGGGAAAGGAGCAAAGGCAGCACAGCCCTCGCTGCCCTGGGATAAAAGGCCTTGTGTGGAGCGAGGGGTGGAGGCGAGCGGGGTTCTGTTGGTCCCCTGTGTCCCCCGTGCTGGTGAGGTGGGCGTGCTTTCGGCCACACGGGAGCTGGGCTGCAAGAAAAGTTCCAGCAAGATTCACAGGAACGGGGAAAACCCCATAATTTTAACAAACCTTTATGTATCCCCTATAACCAGTCTATGCTAAATAAGTAAGTTAAGAAAAGTGTTTTGCTACCACAGCTGTGGCCATGCAGATAGCTGATGCACCACCCGTCTACTACGCGCGCCCTGATATTGATCTGGTGCTGGAGCAGCTTGTGCTCAGATATTTATATTCCTAAAGTGATGAAGTCTTAAAAAAAAAAAAAAAAAAAAAAAAACTGAATAAGCAAACAGTAAAAATGCATGTGGGTGAAGCGAGAGGTGTGGGTGCCCGAGGAGAGCAAGGGGCAGCCCAGGCACGAGCTGGTGCTGGGAGCCCCCCGCAGCTCGGGGCAGCCAGACTGAGCCCCGGGGCTGGGGGCAGCCAGCGGGCGTGGGGAGGCCCCGCAGCGCCTGCCCGGTCCCGTTCACGCAGGGAGGGACCAGGGAGACCCGCAGCAGGATTAATTTATTTTAATGCCATCGGTGAGCTCTGAAATACGTCCCTTCTTTATCTGCTCCTCGGGGAGATCGCTAAATACGCCTTGGAAGGATTAGCCTCTCCGTACCAAATCTGCTTACATTTGCCCTGAAATAGCTCCGTGAAAATATTCCGTGTCCGGATTTTATTTCTCCTGCCGCGGAAGCTGGCGTATAATAACGTTGTCTGCAAATACTGGGGGGAAGAAAGGCAAACACAAATAGGCAGAACGGAAGAGGGGTTGGGATGGCAGAAGAATTTGGGAAAAGTTTAAAAAGAGGATTTTAAAATGGGGAACTTAACCCTGGGTTCTCTCTAGAGCCAGACACGGCATGGTTCCAGCGAGGCTGCTCCATGACAGCGGGGTTTTGCTGAGCCGGGGGGGTCGGGGCTCGCTGCTAGCTGCGGCTGTGCCACCTCGGCCTGCGGCGCTGGACGGCAACTTCGGGCACCTTCTGGCACCTTCTGGCACCTTCTGGCACCTCCTGGCACCTCCTGGCACCTTCTGGCATTCAGCAGCTCGCTGTGTGCTCCCGTGAGAAGCCACCTGGCAGGGTGTGGGAGCAGTCTGACCCGGGAAGCAATCCCTGCTTAATTGCAGCAAGGTGATTAAACACGCCTTTATAGGCCCACACAGGACACCTTCAGTAACAGCGTGTGCTAACCCCAAGTTATTAAATGGACGTAAGTCTGAATCTAGTTGATACAGGGCCTTCCCGGTGGCAGACGGAGGGTCTGACCCTGGCCCAGCGGGCAGCTCGGGAGCAGGGAACGGCCCGGGGAGGGCAGGGGCTGGGTGAGCCGTGGGAGGCCTTGCTGCAGGGCCGGAGCCGCGGGGAGAGCAAAGCTTCCAGCCCAGTCAATGGATCAGCGCATTCGCAGTTCCTAATTCCAAACGAGTGAAGTAATTATTGAAAGAAAGTCGTTAATTGAGGCAAAGCTCTTTATTGGAAATGCTACCGAGTCCTTCCTGCAGACGCTCGGGGGTTCGCTACGGCAGCTGTGAAATGAGGGCAGTCGCTGCTGTCATGGGGCACGGGCACTGCAAGGGGCGGACGGGGGCTGCCATGGAGCCCACCCTCCTGTGGGGCTCACCGACAGGCCTGGCGATGCCCTGCAGCCCCACGGGGTGACACGAGGAGGGCAGTCTCCTTTGGGCTGGGACTTCTTACTGCTCCCCACGTCGCTGTCATCAGGCTGTAGTGCTGTACGCAGAAGAGGGGCTGCG